>NW_026453275.1:0-247489 GCF_025200985.1 Drosophila gunungcola
ATCTCGGTGTCACAGAAATCTAAAAAAAGATCTTGGCTGTAAAAAAGTTTATTAATTTTCGGTGCCCTTTATTAATTTTATTTAAACCTATAACTGTGTCGAGATAATTAAATTGTAATAAATTGACCATTTTTTCTTGTGACACCGGCGGACTTAAAGGAGCTTTTAGATTACTCTTGAGATTTCAGTGAGATCCCCGATTACGAATTTAGAGTTGCATTTAAGACGAGGTTCCCGTTCCCGTATGGCCTCAAGTATGTTTTATTGAATTTATTATTTTAAAGAATTCGACAATGTGTTTTGGAGAATCAGATGAGCTTCCATAACTCAAACCCCCATCTACCAACATGAAAACTCGAGTTATATAGAGTTCGACTTGCCAAAATTATATTATTTTAAGATATAGTTACAACTTCTATTACTCAAAGGTTCTATCCATCGAAGTCTTTTATTGGCAGCTTGTGGTTGGAGTTATAAAAGATCGACTGTATATAAATAAGAAAAAAATTATATTGGCAGCAGAAAGTTCCGCCCGGTCTCGTATATCTCGAGAACTATGTGTATTAGATATCGAAATATCATTTATCCCTACATATTCGCAGTACCATTAAGATTCAAATTTGTTTCCCACCGCGAAGAACGGGAATCTCCCCTTAAGACACCATGTAATCGCATATTAATGAAAAATCGGATTGAAATAATTTGTATTCCCGCTTAACAGTTTAGATGCCTTCCATATTAACAAGCTAAATTTGAATAGAATACTAATTGATTAACGTTTACTGCTTGTACTCTTCAAAGCTTCTATTATTGCAGTTACAGTTTGACATTAATACTCTCAATAGCAATCATAAGTTTATTTTCAGCGAACATATGTTAATTATATATACGTGCACCCCCCTAACAAGCTTCTTATGTCCCCTTTAAGCGACCTGAGTTCTCATATTTGCTTTTGTCGGGGCTTTTCTCAAACAAAGAAATCACAACTTTTTGTGGAAATATTTTATTGTTTTTTAAACGTGCAGTCCGTACTTGACGGGTAAAAGGACATTTTCGGCCTTATAAAGAATACAATATACGCAGAATCAACAGAATCAGTCGATCTAGTCGATATCTCTGGAATTTTAATGGAGAATTTTAAGTCGGGAAATTCTTCGCTTTTCTAGCATATCTCTCCCCTTAGGCAAGAAAATTTTTTTTTAACGCAGCAGAGAGTATTGAATATCTTTTTTTTTCTTAGTAAAGAACATAAGGCACTACAAAACTTGCTTTATTTTGACTTGAGAGTTTATAAAGTTTATAAATAAAAGTATTTTGCATTGGCATTTAAATACATTGTTATTGGTATTGAATAATATAATAATAAATAAATCATTTGATTCACTTTTACTGCGCTTAATAGATTATTTTGTTTATTATCTTATTTTATGTTTATGTCTAGTTTAAGGGACTTCGCAAAAAAAAAAAAACTTTAGGAGAACCATCGATGGACACCAGTTAATCAAAAGTTTAGATCGATCAATTATTTTGTATTTTTATTCAAATACCCGAGTCGCCTTCAATCGGTACGAAATACCAAACACACTGCATTCCAGGGCCACATTTTTAAATAATGTAATTTAAATCATACTTGAATATTTTCAAATTATGAATACAATTTTTGTCGTAAAAATGTGTTCCTTCTTTTAAACAGCCTTTCTCGTTTAAGGGTATATCGAATTGAATAGTTGAAAAATGTGTGATAGGTAGAATAAGTGCAAGCTATATATATTTTCTTGATCACCATCAACAGCCGAATCAATGTAGTCATGTCTATATGTCTGTCTGTCTGTCTGTCTGTATGAACATTAAAATTTCGAACAAGAATTCCTTATTATTCCTTAGCAAATATTAAAACTTGTTTTTAAAATATAAAATTTGTACTTTTTTTTGATTTTAATATTATTGATAAATATATCAGATTTATAAAAAGCATACCAATATTCATATTTTTTGTGTTAGAAAAGTTTCTTATACAATATGTATATTTAAAACAAAAGTGAGCTCTTATAATTCTTGTCCAACATTTTTTATTAACTTTTTGGAAAATTGTATTTCGCAATTTGAAAGTTTTTTTATGTGCATCAGCAGTTTAAAAAGGTCCTGCTAAACAAAGACGAGAACTTTTAATTTAATTATAGTGTTTGTATTCTCAGGAATTTCTTGTTTAACAATTATCAAGGAAAGGACCTATGTTTGCATCGACTCGCAATGGTGATGATGATCAGAAATGTATGCACTTAAATGAGGTCTAAAATTGCACTAGGCCCAATATTTAAGCTACCAAAATGACTTCCAGATAACAAACAACTTATTTTAAGGGAAAATCCTTTGTTTCGGGAAACATTTTGTTAACTTAAATGCTGGGTCTTAACTGGAGTGGCTGATTCGACGAAAATTAGGAAACGTTTTTGCAAGGCTACAAAAAACACAAACAAATTACAAGTCCAAGTCCAAAGTCGAAAGTAAACATATTCGTTTGTCTTGTGCAATTAGGTATAAGTCCATCCACTATAATCGCTGTTTTGCAGTCTCTCTCGTGCCTTTCTCTACCAAATTTGTATATTCCTTTACATGCACATTGGAACTTAATACTAACTAACTTCAAACTTCCAACTTCCAACATCAAACTTCAAACTCGAAACTTAATGCATTATTATTGGCTGCCCACACACACAGAGAAGGGTATATTAAAGAAGCACGGCTACGGTCTGGTGCACGGTGAGCAGCTAAAAGATAAATGGGGCGATGACAATCAGTCGGATAACCTCGAGCTTATAACCCAAGACGGCACCCTGGCCTCGACGAGCGGCGGGGCGGCGGCCTCGGAGGTGGAGCGGACCCTCAAATCGCTGAACGGCTATCACGAGGACATCCTGGAGGCGCTGCGCAATGCGGCCACCCATCGCGGCACCGGAACCGGAAACACGCCCGTCGGCAGTGGCAGCCTGAGCGAGGAGATGCTCCGCAAGACGCTGCAGGACTGCAGCAATTCCCAGCTGGGCTACTCCGCGGAGCAGTACAAACGGAATATCGGATCGAAGTCAAGCTCGCGTGAGAATATCTGCGACAATGCCGCCGTTCATGCCATCATTCTCGATGGCAGCGGAGGCGGCCTTGGTGGCATGGGTCTGGGATCGAGCGTGGGCGGCGGAGGCGGCGGCGGCGGCGGCGGTGGAGGATCGGCCACCATATCGGGGGGTATACCGCATGGGAGCACACTGCTCCATCATCATCGGTCGCAGCATCAGCTGCACCAGCCGTCGACGATACCCTTGCAGCCGCAGCAGCTGGACGATGACGATGCCCCGTCGACGGGACCACTGCGTATACGCAATCTGGAGGACCTCATACGGCAGCTAGAGCACCACTCGTCGCGCCACATGAGTCCCAGTGGATCCGAGGATATACGCATGTCGGAAACAGAAGCCGATCGCCACTATAGATTAGAAAGTTCCGCAGCTTGTAGTGAGTCATCTCAAGGGTTAGTGTTATTTCTGCTTCAGATCTTAATCACCGTAACCTTTTTTGCTATTGGTATACAACCGAGTCAGACAGCCTTAGCCCGAAAAGCCCTTCAATTGCTTATGTGTCCAGTCCTGTCCAGTCCTGTCCAGTCCTTTCCTTCCCTCTCCTGACCTGTTCATTCCTGTTAATTCCTGTCCTGTCCAGTCCTGTCCATTTACTAAATCTTTAATTTGTTTACACAACACTATAACTATATCAACATAAATGACTTAAAACTAACTGTGCTGCGATTTCTTAGATGTTTTTACACCTACATATCTGTATTGCGCTTTGTATAACATGGTACATATATAAAATGTAGGCAGTGCAGTTGCAGTTGCTTCTCATTAACCGTATTCTTATAACTCAATCTATGGTAACAAAATTTCCAATTTACCTTCATATTACGTATGTATATCGAAATCGTAGAGCAAGTGATTAATTAACCAAATATATTTGATGGCTTGAGAGTATCACATTTTCATAAAAAAAAAAGAACTTGCGAAGACAAAAGCTTCATTACCCATCTTAAAAGCATATACATAAACTCATGATGTTAATTTAAACAGAAAACCAAAAACTAAAACTGACCTACCATTTAAGGCATGAAAGCCACTGCTTGTTTGTACTGCAGTATAATACATAAATGTAATTCAAGCCAATGCCAATTTATATTCGCATTTCTTGCAGGCTTCAGGCTGGAATACCTTGTGTGATAAAGGTTGGTTGCCACTCTAACTAACTCTAACTTAATACCATCTTGTGGTCTTATTTCTTAAGGGTCTCTTGACTTCACATCGTTTTCCTATTTACGTAATCACTTGCACATTCTCTCACAAGCATTATACAGAATGCGATGACATTGCTCCTCATTTCTTCATGGCTATCGGTGGTCTCTGGTTTGGTCTCGTTCTCGGTCTCAGGCTCCAGCCCTTTAGGCCTCGGCCTCGGCCTCAGCCCAACTCTCGTTTCAAGCCCCACCAACCAACCAACCAACCAACCAACCAACCAACCAAACCAACCAAACCAACCACCCACAACCTACCACCTACCAACCACCACCCACCCCATTAACTCCCATGCCACTAAATAATTTGATTATTTGCTTGCCTTTTTATCCTTATCGCCTATAGCTCCAATCAGCAAATACCACAATCTCAGAAAACCGCTACAATTCATGCGTCTTACAGCAGAAGCTGTCGTCCCCGTTCCGATGAGGAGTCTCGGTTCACATTCGGCGGCGGTGGACGCTACCGCCAGCCGGCATCTTCTGGACGACATGCGCCACACCAGTCCCATTCACCGCACGCATTCGGGCACCACACGCATCATTCCCATGCCCACGGACATGCCACGCACGGTCCGCACTCGTCGCACCACTCATCGCACACCCATTTGCAGCAGGACGACGAGGGCATCTACGAAACCGCCGACCACCACGAACGCAACGTGGTTGACGCTCGGCTAGACTGCCACGAGACACCAGATAGCGAAAGGTAAGTCCCCTGCGCCTCTATTTCTCTCTGTTTGTTCCATAGCCAGGCCATTACTGCTGTCCCGTTCGCGTGAGAGGCTGGTTGTAAACGGTGCATCAGCTGCATGCAGTGTGAAGGGCTGGCTGTAAACGGTGCAGACCACAAAGACTGGGCTATGTGTCTAAATGTACATATTTGATATTTTGAGAGGGTTTACATTGGTGAAATTGAATTCTGTGGCTGCTGATTCATCGTTCACCACCAGTTCGCCACAACAAAAGCCCAGCCAACCGTTTTGTAATTGTTTAGTTTATCATTTAGTTTAATCTCTAGCCCTGACTATTTTTATACCACTGCAGATCGAGTTGTGTTCAAAAGAAAAAAAAAACCTAAGCCAAGGGAATCCAATTAATCAAATAAAATTATTGCCATAATAGACATTAATATCTGTAAGAGGTCAAAAATGTACCTAATTAAAGTTTCCTCAGTCAAATTAAGTAATTGCCATAATAGACATTAATATCTCTAAGAGGTGATCTAGTCAAAAATGTACCTTATTAAAGTTTCTTTCAGTGAAATTAAGTAATTGCCATAATAGACATTAATATCTCTAAGAGGTGATCTAGTCAAAAATGTACCTTATTAAAGTTTCTTTCAGTGAAATTAAGTAATTGCCATAATAGACATTAATATCTCTAAGAGGTAAAAATGTACCTAATTAAAGTTTATTTCAGTGAAATTAAGTAATTGCCATAATAGACATTTATATTTCTAAGAGGTGATCTAGTCAAAAATGTACCTAATTAAAGTTTCTTTCAGTGAAATTAAGTAATTGCCATAATAGACATTAATATCTCTAAGAGGTGATCTAGTCAAAAATGTACCTAATTAAAGTTTCTTTCATTGAAATTAAGTAATTGCCATAATAGACATTAATATCTCTAAGAGGTGATCTAGTCAAAAATGTACCTAATTAAAGTCTATGATATCTGCAAGGGTCTAAAAATTTAAAAACTTTTGGGCCAGCGATCTTTCGTTTCTTTTACTTATTAGGCATCTTACCCAACCTGCCTGACAACCAATCCCAATCGAAATCCTAACCATAATCGAAATCCAAATCCAAATCCAAATCCAAACCCAAATCCCCGATGGCCTCCTTTTGTTCTTACCATGTACCGTTGTTCCTGCTACGATTATTATTTTCTAGTGATGACTTTATTCAAGCTCAACAACAGTTAGCCCGGTGGGCGAGTGAGGATGTGGTATCCGTCGTGGTATTGGACCAGCCGCCATCCGGTACAATGTCGGATTCCCAACCATACATCGACGTCGGACCCATTTCGGGGGCTATAACGAACAGCGTACTCCACCACCAGCATCCGCATCAGCACCACGGCGATCATCATCAATCCTCCGCAGCGGCAGCGGCGGCGGCGGCGGCAGCGGCAGCGGCGACTTCGGCCAGCAATACCATAATGGCTTTGCCGGTCGTCCCAAATGGTATAAGTGTAAGTCAGAGGGACTATTATCCATCCCCACCCTCAACGGAAACGGAAAGCAGTGGAAGTGTTATCCAGCCGCCCATACGTCGCGCTTTGCAGTCGGCAGACACAGCGGCAATAAGTCAACAGCAGCAGCAGCAGCAGCAGCAGCAGCATCAGCAGCAGCTCCTTCAGCTGCCAATTTATCAACAGCATCCGCATCAGCATCAGCATCCGCATCAGCATCAGCTTCAGCAGCAATCAGGCGATACCAGCAGCAGCAACAACAGTCAGTCCGAACAAATCATCGAGAATGGCTGCTACCCGGAATATAAGCATTGATGTTGAATCGCCATCAAGCATGTTTTAACCATCAGCATTAGTATTGGCATCAGGATTAGCAGCAGGAGCAGAAGCAGGAGCAGGATCAGGATCAGCATCTGGATCAGCATCCGCATCAGCATTCACATCAGCATCAGCATCTGCATCAGCATCTGCATCAGCATCTGCATCAGCATCAGCATATGCCACGCCCACTCACATGTGCCCGGAGCCAGCGCGCAGCTAGCTTTCTCTCTAATAAAGAAATTTGTATCGACCTTTATGATTACTTTAGCATAGTTCAATACGTTGCTCGTGTATAAGCACATAAATAAATTTAAGCTAAGTGTAGTTAAGTACCTTACATATGTAAATGTGAAAAAAGAACTAGTTAACGTAAATGAGGGGAGAAGCAAAACAAAGAGAAAAAACTTAACAAGCAACAAAAAATGTGTATTCTTATGTGTGAGTGGTAAATACATAGCCATACTTTATTCATAGATTAAAACATAAACAATTTATTAAGTGAGTAACATCCCAAATTGATATTCATAGTATTCGTGCATACGTATAAAGAAGATAAAGTTAAAGCTAAAGATAAAGATAATGGTAATGATCTAGATAATTATAATGATTATGATAATGATTATGATTATGATTATGATTATGATAAAGATTAACGAAATAAAAATAAAAATAAAAAATTGGGAAATATTTACATATTTTTTTGCATACCTCGGACCAAGCAATGCCAACGTTCGAGTAGGAAAACTTTCAGAAAATAAACAAATAAACAAACAAACAAACAAACACGCAGCTGTAAATATGAAAATTAATATTTATGCTAGTTAGTAAATTATACGATCCTTTGCAGGACGTGTAGAGAACTTGAACATTTCGATGGTCACGGATAAGCGGCAGGAAAAATACAATTGTGCACTGGGCCCAGCCCGGGCTTTAAAAACCCCCTTATTGGGGCAATCTTACACCGACTGATAGAAAATTTTGGGCTATATTGCCAGTTCTCGTTCAATAATCTTAAAAAAAAAAAACAAAAACAAAACAAAACAAAACGCTATATACATAATTAAATAAATAATTCAAGAAAACGGAAAACATTAAATCGGAAAATATTAATATCTGTATGGTTAAAGTATGAATATGATCAACATAAAGTTAAGGACAATGCTAATGTTAATTTATCGGTTTTGAAACATCAGTAATATATCGTATTGTACCGTAAATTAAGCCATTTAGAATGAAACGTACGAATTAAATTATTTTCCAGCTTTACAAGATTATTTTTGTCTTAACTCTGGGGTCTGGCTTATGTATTTACCAGAGGGTTCGGGTTTAAGTTTGGGTTCTCTACTATAAAATATGACTTAACTTCAGGACAATGGGGTGAATAGTTTAAGGCTTACTTGTGGAATACTTTCAGATGCGTAAAGTAAGTATTTTCGGAATTTCACCACAACAATTGCTTAGCTTATTAAAAACAAATTCAAAAACCTTATCAAAAGTTGATGTTGATATTTGAAAAGTAAATTCAGAAATGATTACTTTCAGTCTGGATCGTGATTGTTAAATTAAAATTATAAGGTTACACCAGCCAGAACCAATAAATTATGTCTTTGTGGCTACACATTTGTTTTAGTTTGAAAAATATTTTTTTGTAATTTCCCAATTAAAGAGCTCTTTTTATTTGTTTTCTGGAATCAATTTTTTGACTATTTAATTAAGATTTTGTTTTAAGTATTATACTTTTTTTCTATAAATTTGCCCTTAAACTATTTCTTATTATAAAAGTGGTCTACTTTGGATTTCTTTAATAAAAAATACATTTAGAAGACCCCTTTTCTGCCTCAACATGCGGCCAAAATACAAGCTACAATGGTATGCTTACGTTGATGGTTATATTTTTCAAGGAGGTACATGGCTATGGATGTAATTAAACAGGATAACCAAGGAATAAGGTGTATATTTAATTATTTTATTCGTCAGTTTTTTTTCAGACTTGTCTTGTACTGCTGTTCCGTGACCATAACTCCGTCCATGTCAACAAATCGCGTATGAGTTCCGGCGGCAATAAATCGCTTGGCAGCCTGCATGTCCAGTCTTGGAGCCGCTAGTGAAGCATTTATTTCCTTATCACGGGCAAGTAGTTCTTTGGCGCGTCCCAAATCGTGCAAAACTCCATGCTAAAATATGAAATAAATTAATAATGTATGAGCATATTTCATGAAGAGTTTGAGGCCGTATTTGCACGTTTATTGAATTAGATCTATTTGTTATCTATAAATTAGAATTATTACTCTTACCTTTGAAACATCGACACCCTGTAATTTTAAGTTTATCCAAAACAATGTGCTGGTCAAATATGCTAAATAACTATCTAGTTTAATTTGGTCGTTTAGGGGTAACGTGCGATCCTCTTGTAGCGCGAGTGCTTTCTTCAGGTCCGCCTCCAAAACATCAATGGCACTGTAAAATGTTTTTAAAATCCCCTGCATATTTTTGTCCTCCTGCAGTTGTTTGTCCAGGAAGTCAAAAGGCAGTCCATTAGCATTGTCATTGTTTCCTTGGGACATTTTTTACTTATATTTATAAATCTTGTTTTACAGCGTGGGAATATTTACGTTAAACTCCGAAGTGTGACCACCACATGTGCATGAAAAAATACCATACAGCTCCCAAAAGGTTAGACTATTTCTTTATAATGCCCCGTTTCCACTGGCGTAGCGTCAACTTTCGCATTAAAATGCATTGACGCGAGCTTGTAATCGATTTCGAAAAAAAAAAAACAGAATTGGCGTTAGCATTGGCAATAATAATATAAACTGGGTACTCCCTTAACGAATTTAGTAGTAGTAATATATATATATATATATATATAATAAATATATTTGCCATCAATTAATTTAAAAAAATTGTCTTCGTATTAAGGGAAAATGCATCCTAATAAAAAGTGCGCTCCCTGTACAACTTAGTAAAACTTTAGTATACCTATGTTTAGTACAATTCATCTGAAAGATGAATGTTTTTACTTTATTTACTTTAGTGCCCATGTATAAAAATGATTTTAGTACAATTTAAGGTTTTGTTTCTCCAAATTTAAATGATGCGAATGCCCGTGACCAGAGATAACTCAAGGAAATTTCGATGGATAAACATAATGGGATTTATTGAATAGGCTTACTTCTAGACTTAAATCTACAGCTTAAGATAGAATACTCGTATTTAATTGCTCTGTAGCATTATCTGGATAACGTATCGCTCAGTAGAGCCAAACTTGACATTTCACGACTTTTTAGAGCATAATTTTCCTTGACTTGCATCTTTAAGTTCGATCTTTGTGATCTTAATAATTCCGGCACTTGGAATTCGATTTAAGATTTAAGACTTAACTTACCTTCCCCAACACTGTACCTAACACATTGGAGACCCCTTTTATGTAGGGTAGCCCAAATGGGTGCCTGATTCTGTCCTGTATTAATACTATTCTCACAACGTCCAGCTTTTCTATAAAATAAAAAAAAATTATGCAACTCTTACACCTCCTCTAACATAAAAAATGGCTGGTTTTTGTATTAACTTATGCGCTATATTGAAAAAAATTGTGTGTTAAGAAACGTTTGACGTGGACTGCAGAACTACTAGCTGGCTTAAGCTGAACAAGATTTTGTAAACAATCATTACATGCCCTTTAAAAATTTGTATTGACTACAACAGTTGAAAAGTATTTGACCCACTATACCACAAATAGTATTTCTAATAATTTTTTTTTTGTTATAAGCATATTGATAATGTCTTAATGACATTTGTTTTATTATGAATTGTCATCTTATATTTTCAATCACACACAAACCTAGTTTAAGTTTCCAGGTTGATTTTATTTAGCTTTATAACAATACAGTAATTTCTTAGAGTACTGGGCGACAAAAAACAGATTTGAAATTTTTACGCAAGTTTTAGTCATAGTCCTTGTTAGATAGCGCTACTATAATAGTTTCTGAAATATTTGATGACAAATTATGGTTGAACAGTAAGTATAAGGAACCAAGAATAAAATTATTAACTTCAAAAGGTAATAAAAAAAATCGAAGGAGAAAAGTTGTACAATGTTTTGTTGACTATGTTATGACTAAAGATCCCACACATCAGCTCGTGTATCCCAAAATAAAAAAAAGCAGCTTCCCAACCTTTAACTGCTTGAAAGTCCCCCTCTTCATTATTATATATATGTCTTACTAGTAGAGTACAGCTTAGCAATCTGCGTGGTTAGATCATGTGCAACTTTTGTTCGTTCAGTTTGAATTCCGCCGCATCACTATGGAGGTGAAAAGGCACGATATCCGCTGAGCTGGCCATGTCAAACGATGGTGACATGGACGTAGCCGTAGCAGTCGCTGGACTATTGCTACCGCTGGTATTCGTGATGCCGGCCTTTAGATGTAAGCTGTCCAAGGACATTTGATGGGACTGGGGATGAGTTACGTTCGCAGGGACGGTTGAGAGTTTTCCTGAGTTTGTTGTGATAATTATGTTCCCAGCATGGGAAGCACCACGTCCACGTTTCCGTTTCGGTAGAATGCCCTTTCGCGCCATATAGAAACGAATGGTGGAGACGGGAATATTGAACATATTGCTGACAGTTTGGAATGTCTCGCCTTTCGAAACACATTTGGCCGCTTGTGCCAGCGATGCCTCTGAGCGCCGCACACGTTTGTATGAAGTATAGCCATCGATGGTATTGTGCATCAATCCAACGGAAGTGTTTGCAGATGTGTCGAGATCAGTGTCAAGGCTGACAGACAGACCGGATGCGCAGCCCACTCCTCCTGCAAAGCTGCCATCAATATTTTCATCGTGAGCGGCTACATAGTTGTGGTCGTCCTCAACATTGGACTCCAAATAATGCTGTTGCTGAAGCTGCAGTTGTATCCTGTAAATGATAGGTTATTAGGTTACATACTGATTTTTAAAAATTTTAATTGGAATGGTGAGATTTGATTTGATCGATTGGATATCGTAATGTTGTTGATTTGTCTTGGTAAGAAGCTTCATTTATCATAAGCAATTACTCTAAATGCGCTAAGTCGGAAAATATTTATTAGATAAATAATATCTACTCAATTTTAGGAAGTAACTATTACTTTTTGTCGCTTGTATACGTAATGTTTGGCATTGTTAAAAATAATTCTTGACTGGCCCTACGGACTTACACTCGCGCATAAAAAAATAGTTGTCCCTTAAACGATTTGACAAATTAACATAGATTTGTTGTTTGTAAAAATAGTTGTTTAATGGGTTTTCTACACGTCCTTATAACATTTTAAATTGTAAAAATGGCACAAAAAGGTAAATATTAAAGCCAACCATGAAGTCGAGTATATATATAAAAATAAAATGAAAGTGCAAAATGGCGGCACAGATAGAGTATAGTAGAAAAATGGTCTAATACAAACCTCGACTGCTGAAGAGATAGTTGGGCGTTCACTATGTTGCGTACGGCTGGCGGAGATACCTTGTAATCCTCAAAATCGTCCCTGTAGGCATTCCAATTGTTGGAGACCTCATCGGCGGAGTCATCTTCAGTGGCTGCATTCGAGTGGCTGGCCAAAACAACGGCAGGTGTCGTCTTAGATGGCTGTTGAGCATTGCTGCCATTTATATGAGGTCTCTGGCGCACATCCTGGATCTCTCGCTTCAATACTATCGGCTGCTGCTGCTGGTTAACTGCTGACGGTGGAGCGGAGGAGTTAGTTGTCGTTGAGGTGGTTGAATTAGTGGCTGCATCATCTGTCTCGGCACCATCCACATGCTTATTGCTTCTCATGGTTGATCCTGAATCCTTGACTCCTCCACCTGCACCTCCACCTCCACCTCCACCTCCATCCAGACTCGCCTGATGAAGTTTCTTGTAATTTATTGTCGCCTCGGAACCGTATAGACCGCGAATCTGAAGTTGTTCGGCACAACGCAGCAATTGACCAAGTCCGGCTTGTGTGACATTAACCTCCCCCTTGTACATGAAATCCACGAGTGCCTGAATCTCCCATAGCTTGATCTCCCGCGGCAATATAATGACGGGATGTTTGCACGGATGCTCGGCCAATATCGCCTCGAAGTAGGTGGAACACGCGGCCAGCACCAAGCGATGGCAATGCAACTGGTGACCCTCGCAGGCCAGCGTCACATCGACGAATCTCTGGCCGGCCAAGAGCTGGGGAAATGCCGCTCCAATGCTGCCCAAATGGCTGTTCCAGCGCACACAAAATTCCTGGTTAGCGGCGCTCATCGTAGTCAAACTCGTTGCCGTTTTTTTTCACAAAATTACACCTCGTGTATTGTCTTTATTTAAAAATACGAGCATTAATACTGGGTCCTTGTTTAGCCTGCAACAAATATAAAATGTCATTATTTACAAATGTTATATAAAACATTATTTTCAATAATTTATTACTTCTAATAAAAGTTCATTAAAAAGAGACAATTTTGAAAAGTACCTGCCAAACCAAAATCCTTTTGCAACATATCTCTACAGTCAAAATATCTTGCAACCTAGAGGTTATTGTGCTACAGTCTAACGAAAATGTTCATATGTTCGTTAAATGACGACAATAGTTTATAGTAAGATTTCCCGAGAATACTGACTAACAAAAGGACATGCATGGATCGAATCAGATATTCGTGCTGATCGAGATTATATAATGTATATTAGGGGTTTCCCCAATAGCAATATTATAAAAAATAATATTAGAGTTTGGAGCAAGGACCTCTCAGATTAACATCGGTCCAAATCTAAAAATCGGGTGTTACAGCTCATTATTTTAGATATAATTGTGTCCTTGAACACAGATCTTCTTGATATAATAAAAAAGAATATCCATTCTTTCTTTTGAACCCGGATGCTGATCGCTCCGAAAATTGACTAGTTGAACCCCTTACAACTGGCTTCAGTTTAGAATAATTTAGAAAAGAAAACATTGATAACATAATTTTTTAGTGCACAATAAGAAGTAAGGTGAAATAAATCTTTATATACAATTTTTTTAAATTGCATTTTTTGAAAAAAGCTAAAGAAAATTGTCTAAGTTTAACATTTAATTTCTTTTTACGGTATGGGAGTAAAAAAAAATATATATATATAACGAAATCGCTAATTCAACCAACAATTTGTTAATGTAATTTTTAAATCGCAAATTTTATGATTTTACAGGATAACCATAAATTAAATGTGGTCTAACCAGAATTAAGACATGGTAAAATTCCCTTTGTTTAAACTGTATTTAATGTTGGGTTTTGGACAATAAACTAGCCCAATAGTTTGAGATTTCCCATCTGCGGATAAACAAAGTCTTGTGGCCCGAAGAATATGAAGTGATTTATATGAATTCAATATGGTAAAATATTTGTTTTAAAGTTATGGCACACACAACTTCATTGTTTCGTTTATGCTGAGAGAGACTGTATGTATGTACCTACAAATATATATATTTACGTGCTTGTGTCTATGCTTATTTACATGTGAATTTTATTATGTGAGTAAATAATGTCCTAAACGCATTGCTAATTTGAACATGAAAAAACATAATTAACATTTGCTCTGCACAAATGTACATGCACACACACACACACAGACACACACACACACACACAAATGTTTGCATAAAGGCAAGCATTTTGTACATACATATTCACAGATAATTTTGCACAATTTGAAATACATTAATGGTCTCTGCTGCTCCTTCTATATTTAGTAATAAGGATGTAAACATTTGCAGGCGTATTACGCACACAAATCCCTTTAAATACATACCTGTTTGCCAATGAGTTGAAACTTTTGCTGCTTTTCAGCGCTTTGAGTTACATAGATGGCGTGAAATCGACAATTTTATGTTAGGACTTGTGTCCTGTGCGCGTGAGCTATCAGCGCCCGAGACTTGTTTAAAAATACACTATTCTTGCAGCGGTCACAACACATACAAATATGTACATTGCCATTATCGAAAGTGACTACTCGTTCTTCTTCATAGTTTACTGTGCATCTCATTCAAATAGTTATTTTATTAATGTTTATTTAAACAAGCAATACTGCATGCGCGCGTTTTAAATTTTTTTTTTTTGGCCTGCGTCTCTTATGGTTTTACAAACAATTGTCGAATTCATGTGCTGAATTTGGTTTTTCCTAGCACTAATAGTATTCTTCTTTTTTAAATTTGTTTTTCAATTGCATTAAAACTATAAATTTAATATTGTCTTTCGCGCTGTCAACTTCTGTAGCAATCAATTGTTATTTAAACTAAGCGTTAGGCAATAAATTGTGGTATTTTGTACTTACTCAGAATATCGTTTTTGAGTAAATGGACTGTTTTTACTGCATTTATACAGAAACTTCATTGGCCATTTCAATTCAAATGGCATTCATTGCTCAATTAAAGATAACTTTGCTTTCTTTTCTCAAAAAAATACTCTCTATTGCTAAAACGGGTTCTAAACGTTTTTTACTTTGATTTTTATTTGCATATTTGTTGTGTGCGTTATATTAATCGAATATTCGAACAGCTGTTGAAGTTCGTATTGGGTGGCAGCGTGAGCTGTAAATGAAATGAATTGTTAAATGGATTTAAGGACCTACGGTGAATTGGATTGTTCTCAGGGGAAATCTACTTACGAAAATTAATTCTACAATATTGGGTAACTCAATTACACAACGTAAAGCTAAGGTGAAAAACGATAATTAATAAAAAACTACTTGCTTGAAAATTGATTAACTTTCCATAAATTTTTTTCGAGCAAATTTACCTATTTCCCAGTTTTTAACCATACCTATGGGAACATTGATAATTTTTTAAGATGTAAACTGCGATTTCTACTCTGCAACGAATAATACGGCGAACCCACTGCGGAATGGTTGGGATTTTTGAAAGATGTGAAACTTTGGGCACCATCCAATCCATTTTAAAACACTTTAAAGGCTAGGCTTTTATTTTGCTCAGAAGGATAAACATTTTTGTATATATGCTGTTTATTTTAACTTCGATTTTGGAAGAATTAATGCATGTTCTACGAATAAATAAATCCTTACAAGTTCCCTAAACGGTGTATTGATTTTTATTATATGTCAAATGGGCAAAGTCCAAGCTGGTACCATAATGTGAAACACATGGTCTGTTTAATTGTGTTTAAAAATAAATCAATTTTTTTTTTGTGTTGTTTGATGGAAAGTCAACTATTGATACGCAAAACGAGCTCAGGCTAATGGGTTTTTAGCGTTAGCATAGGCAAAGCGTATATCCTAGATCCGCCCAAATCGTTTGTTTTTAAATCATAAAGCTTAAAGCTTTATTTATTAATATCTTGAATTGTTAAATGCGTAAAATATTGAAGTTTCTCACTAGACGTTTTATTGCAATTTAAAATTGATGAATGTATTTTTATTTTTCAGTCGACTGGTCACATCGTTCAACCCAAACTGACTCGGGAATTTTAGTGTGAGTGCTTTTATTTTTATTTGAGGTCTAAAAAAAACTTATGGAAGTTTACAACTGGGCATCCACAAATCTGTGGTTATTAATTGTTCAGCAATGACATCGTAAATTGTGCGGTCTAAGCGCTGTTAAAAGAAATAAAACATTTACCAATTTCGGAGTTTTCTACAAGTTTTGAAGTAAACAAATGTTTATGTCTTCCAAAACTTACATATGTACATACATACATACATAGTATCAATGTCTAATATTAAAAATATTAAAAAATCAGTATTACATTGAGCTTTGCGTATGATCTACAGTCGACTTATTGCAGGCATGTAATTTTACCGTCATGTGTTAAATTTGTTACGATATTTGTTAATGATGTCGTGGTAATTCTATTTTGCATTCATATGTTTCAATTTAAAAATCAAAAATATAGATGTATTGTAATTATACAAATGTACAACACCTGTGTATGAAATGATAGATTGGAATCATAGTATAAGTCTACTTAGCTCTCGAAAATGTTTTATAAAGCATTGACGGCTACTTACACTTGTTAACAAAATCCTTAATCTCTAACAACCCCACATATATTTTCACGGCGAGTCCAAAATGTATTCACTCTATTACTCATACTTTTCCCCTTTTATTATATTGTTAAGCAAATAAGCGCTCGGCGGTTATCTTTTAATAACCATACAATTAAATCTCTACAAATACAAATAACAGTCTCATAAGTTTGTGCCCAGTAAATCTTAATTTATTGGCGAACGCAATTAAACTTTTGCACACAGTTGGCTTTGCTTGATTATTTAATCAATTTTCATTAGGTATTGTATGCATTGGTCACTATGGAATTTATGAGAAAGAAAAATTGCGTTAAAAACAAAAACAATTACCTAACTGAATCTTTAGTTGACGAGCAATTAATTGATATGCGAAATTTGTTAGAGTATTTTTTCTAAATTGCAAAATGGTTACTATAAATGAAGCCGCCAGGCCCACATTTGTTATACAAAAAAATTAGTTAAGATGTACAAATAAATGATTCCCTTTTTTAATTTGTCATGATTAATATTAACGAAGCCTTTTAACCGTTTCCCTGAAATCTTCGAACTTATTTTAATCTCATCTGGCAAACGTTAGACTTTACTGTCTATTTCGAAATCAAGTTCTTCAATTGCCATCCCATTCAATCCTAGCTTTTATTTCAAATTTGCCATGCGTTTAACAGCTGTCACTTTAATATATCACATAATTTAAATATAAATTTTATAAGAAAGGTTGAATTTTTTAAGTTTAATAATAACCCCATGGCTGATTCTTGACGGTTTTGACACAGTCATCATACTCTGTACTAAAATAACCCCCAATTAAAATTGGTTCGCTCACTCCGCCGACAATGTTGGCAACAAACAAACATTACCTTTAAATTTGGTTACTTTCATCTTTCTGTTACATAAACTTACAAAATGTTTTTATATAATTTCAGAAAATCATCTGTTGAATACTATAAATTTCGCGACTAACTTGTCAAATGTGATCTGTAAACTTAGAAGAACTCGAATCGAATACCTATCATAAAGAGACATATGCGATAATTTATATATACATTTTCAAGGAGTTCGCACATTTTTAACAATGCGAAAGAATACTATTTGGAACTACGCTATCATAGTTATTTGCTGCGTGCTTAAGAGCATAAGTACACTAGATCATGGCACACACACAGTTTCCGTGCTTCCAAATCGTTACAACGCGCAAAATCAATTCAAACAACAAAATCCAAATCCAAATCCAAATGTAGCCTCACGTCACTCATCTAATGAGGCTGGCCAAAGTTTACACAATTCACCCGGAATGGCAGTCGAGTCGGAACATGTGACACACATCGCTGCGTCGCACGCTGGAAGTGGCGGAGAACATTCAACTCATCTTGAACAGAATTTGCATAGAAGTTCATATAATCTTTTGAGCGAGGCTATGTCGCAGGCTGTCAGTAATGAATTCAGTAAGTTTTATTTGGACAAAACACTTCTCTGTCTTGTACGCTCTGCAAAGAAAGTTTATGCATAAATTTTAGTTTAAATAGCCTCCTTTTATAAGAAACTAATATGACAACTCATTACACTGAGCCACAAATTCAAACTTTTCCCCACAAACACTTAATTCGCAATACCGATAGGGTTATCCTGAGTAAAAGTGCCATATCGCTTTATAGAATTTTAGAAATGAAGCATGAAATTATCAATTATTATTTTCGGTTAGGTTACTTTGATAATTATACGCTTGCAGAGGGAATTACAAATTTAGTCACAAGATTGCAACGCAGTAAAGGAGACGATTCCGACTTCATTAAGTAAATACATTAGCATCTCCGTCTGACTGTCCATCTGTCTGTCTGTCTGTTCGTTTCTACGCAAACTAGTCTCTCAGTTTTGAAGCCTATCCGGATGAAACTTTAACAATAGTCTTCTTTCTATTGCAGGTAGTATTTAAGTCGGCACGGCCGGGATCGGACGACTGTATCATATCATAGCTGCCATAGGAACGATCGGACAATGTATAGGACAATCTGGCCAAATTGGTAAAATTTGTTGATTTTAATATAAATACTACTCAGAATATAGTCGTTTTTTTTATTTCGTTTTAACAGTAGGTTTTTTTATTTATTTAAAAGTTGTTGCTTACTTGCCATAGGAGCGATCGGTCCGAGTCGTCATAATTTCGTCGTTTTTAAAAATACGAGTATAGCATGTAACTCGAGATTGAGACTATTTCAGTAAAATGTTGATAAGATCATTAAATCCGGAAATATATGTCTATAGTTAAATATTAAATTTGATTTTTTTGTAGGATTTTAGTAAGATATTGTAAAACGGACGATAGTTACTTATAGTTTAAAGGTTATGACTGCAAGGGTATTTAAACTTCGGCTTGCTGAAGCTAGCTTCCTATATACACACTGCTTATTCTTTTCAAACGACTGACACAATTGGGATGATCTCTTTTGGGGCTAGTCTGATTTACACGATATATTTTAACACAAATATTTTTTGACATTTATATCGAATGTAAAACCCTTTTCGTAGTTTATGTTCTCAATACAATGACTAAGCAAATGTTATCATCTGAAGGACCTATTTTAATAAATGTATGTATTATATTATTGCCCTTTTAGCCATATTTTTTTATATTTATTTTATTGTATGTTAGCCCAATCATTTGTTTGTCCATTAGTTTTACATTGTATTCAAATATGATATTTTTAAACGATTAATTTTAAACAGGTTCCATGGGCAGCGGTTCAGCAGATGGCGCGTGTGCTGCAGATGACTTCGATTGCTACAATGTCCAGGATCGCTTTGGCATGGAGGCCATTGCAAGCTTGCATCGCCAACTTGATGATGATGATAATGGAAACATCGATTTGAGCGAATCTGATGACGTACGTTATAAAGTCTTTTCATCTTAATGTACAAAGTGTATTTAATTCATGTTCCCATGACTAGCAATTATAATTGCAGTTCGTTTAGCTGACACAAATCATACTCTTTACTAACAGCAAGCATGTACAAATATACAAATGGACAGAATTTTACAAAAACTAATGGTTTTAGAGACTACTTCCATTTAATTTCATTATTTTGTTAACTATTGTTATGCTTTTGGCTTATTTGCTAGAATGCCATTGCAAAGGGTTTTAAATTTCGGCAGATTAAATTAAAAATTAAATTGACCAAATGTTTTTTTTTAAAGGTTTTGTAAGATTTTAGGAGTTCTCGGAAGCATGGCCTAGTTTATTACTTAATTACATTCAAATTTGTCTCATTTCCTTCCTGTATCATTCACATCCTCATTTAACACCAACTAATATTTTTCTCATTTTCTTCGCCGAAGTACACCTTGATTTATTGATTGATTTTTTAGATTTTAAAGAACAAAAGAACATAAATCCGTCGTCAAACAATTGGTTTGGCTGCCTCTAGAACTGGGTGCTTCATTTTTTCCCCATTTTTTTGTTAGTTATAAAATATAATTTGATGTTATTTTGGAAATGGCTTAAGCCCATTTTAGCAGAACAAATTTATGTAACTTTTTAAGTTTTTTTTTTTGTTTTAAATCGGACGAATTTTTTCCTAGAGCTGCGTTACAAATTCTCTTTCCATATATTGCCTTATTAATTGTTATTTTAACTGGAATAATGTTAAAAACTCGGCTTGCCGAACAAATCTTCCTTTCTTGTTGTTCAAATTTTCAATTTTAACATGGGTTCAGATTATTTTAAATCAGGCCTGGGCAAAAGGATACTTCCGCTAGGAATTTCGTAACCAGTACCAATCTCCCAAAAAGGTCAGTTATCAATACAACATCAACATAGCGAGCATTCATCTCTCTTTCTTTCGCGATAATCCACCAACGTCATTTGCCCCACCAGATCTAAGGCTTAATATAATCCGCTCCAAAAGAAACTGACAGTTTTATAAGAAAGCTGTCCAATTCGAACCGATTCGTCTCGACCAATTTATATTGGCTCGAAAACTATTTTATGTAAGGCATACTTTATAATTTCTCATTCTTAATTTTAAATCATCAACATCTTATTGCCTTATTTTGTTTTCACTTTTTAAACGGATTTTTACAGTTTTTGCGGGAAGAATTGAAGTACGACTCAGGTTATGAAAAGCGGCAGAAAGCATTTCACTTTAATGACGATATGCACATATCTGTCAAAGAACTGTGGGAGGCTTGGCTGAGATCAGAGGTGCATAATTGGACGATCGAACAGACCACAGATTGGTTGGCACAATCTGTTCAGCTTCCTCAATACGTTGATCTTTTCAAATTACATAAGGTTACTGGAGCTGCTTTGCCAAGGTATGCTATAAATGATTAAAAACTGCTGATTTTGGGGCCCGTTTCCTTGTCTTAAAATAAACTGAAAGTTGATTGTAAATCCTATTTTTTGTCCTACCCTAGTGACAAGAAAACGTGCCTGAAAAGTCAAATATTACTACTTGTTATGGAGCATTTTATTTAAATTGTACTCTAAATGAAATGTCCATGAAAAGCTTTAGCTCGCAAAAATGTACATCGCATTTTATATTATGACTTTTAATTACTATTAATCCAAGAAAGGAAGCCAACTTCGGCCAGCCGAAATTGATATACCCCAGATAATATAAAAATATTATTTTGATAATGGACAGTCTAACGGATGCACTCAACAAAAAAGTTTTTTGTTCTAATTTTATTCTGCCTTTTAGGTTAGCTGTGAATAACCTTCAGTATGTTGGCAATGTGCTTGGAATAAAAGACCCCATACATAAGCAAAAAATCTCATTAAAAGCAATGGACGTTGTTCTTTTTGGGCCACCGAGAGGTAAGTTTTTTGCAACATAACATAAAGAATAATTATACAAAATTAATAATCAAAATTAAATGAAAGTCATATAACATTGAAAACGCCTATTAGTTTTTAAGAGGTCTGTATGTTTTGATTTTACAACGCCATTATGTTATAAGCTTATACGAAATTGTAATAGAAGATATTAAAATATATTTTTTATTTAATAATAGAAACCGGAACACGTTGGAAGGACTACATATTGGTCACTTTGTTGCTTAGCGCTATTATTGGTTGTTGGTATGCGTATCAGCAAAATAAAAACGCCAAACGTCATCTGCGCCGCATGGCACAAGATATGGAAGGATTGCAGAGGGCTGAACAAAGCCTACAGGAAATGCAGAAGGTTTGTATTTTGTTAATTTTGAAAAAGCTTTCCTTTATGAAATTCTTTTACATTTTTTAATAAAGGAACTAGAAAGAGCCAGAATGGAACAAGAAAATGTAGCAACAGAAAAACTGGATTTGGAGCGACGTTTAAAGGAAGCCCCCACACTTAGCTCATCAAACTCTGATTTGGAAGTGCAGCAGCTCAAGAAGGAAATAGAGATGCTGCGTAATGAATTGTCGCGTGCCGAATTCGAGTTGGTTGATAATTGCTGGGCACCACCACCTCAGCTTCAATCGTGGCTGCAATACACCTACGAGCTGGAAAACAAGAATCATCAGAAAAAACGAGCATCCGCTGAAAAACAACTTCAGTCGGCCAGAGAGGCCTGCGAAAAACTGCGCAAGAAGCGATCAAGTTTGGTGGGAGCATTCGTTTCCACCCACGGTAAAAGTATTGATGATGTCGATCGATCGATTGTTGAGGCCCGAAATTCCCTTGGAGATGTTACAAACGAGTTGCAGGAGCGACTTCATCGCTGGAAGCAAATTGAGACATGCCTTGGCCTAAACATTGTGAATAATAATGGACTGCCTTACTTGGAGAATGTTCTGTATGGCCGAAATGGAGGCTTACAAAGTTCTATGGGTGGTATGAGTTCCACAAAAGGGTCTAGAAGTGCGTATATGAAAACATTTTATAAAGACTCTGATACATATTTATTATTCTCCATTCGCAGCACGTATTACCAACAGCACCGAAGACCTGGATGATGAGTCCGTACAAGGTAAGCTGAATTTTGAGAACTTTTCGCTGCTTGCCACGGAATAAGGCTTGTGCGCTCGTTCGGTCTGTGAGGACAATAAAACACGGCTCTTCAGTAACAGCATACTACTTGACGAACTAAATAAAATTAAAAACCGCTTATTGAACCCTGAATGAAATCTGTTTTACAATAAGATCTGTATTAATGAAGGTCATATAACATTATGTGTGTATGATATTTTAATCTTTGTATTTGTAATATATCCATTTTATTTTTGATGTATACAAAATGTCATCTACTTAAATATTTGTCAAACACAACGAATACTATAAATCAAACTGAGTTTTGTATGCGACAATGAACTTATTAAGGGTGGTTATTTTATTGGCAGATTATTTTAATAAGCAAATGAAAAAAGGTAAGAGCTTTTCAACTTATCTGATGACCCTGAATTAATTCGGTTTTTTATACAAACTAAGTTCTCACCTAAATTTTTGGTGTTGGTTTCCTTTGGGCAATGGCACTTCATACTATCCAGTTGACGTCGTTATCATTTTTAACTTAGTCATCATTATAAATCTCCTTTGGCGGTTATTAGGATAACTTAAGTAGATGGTTGCCGCAGATGTACATAGCCTGGCTTCAATCTTTCACTGGACACCTGGAGTACCTAAACCAGGTAAATTAGACTTAAGCTGAAAATTAATTTAATGAATTAAAGGCATTGCCTTAAAACAGGGAATTGTGTGAGTTATTTGATCTGGCATTAATTACTTTTCCCTCACATTGGTCCTTCAAGCCGGGCTATGCTTGCTCCTTCCTAAGGTAAATTCAGGGTTGGCAGGCATGCATTATAGCCAACCACCAGCATATGTTCATAAACAGAGATGCACAAGGGCAATATGTTAATAAATAACCCATGCGTGACTTGTGTAGACAGACCTTTGTAGTCTGCGTTAATATTTTCATGTTTTTTCAGAGCTTCGTTAAAAGTTCAAAAATTTTGTACCCACCGTACCAAATTCAAAACAAAGAACAGCTGGTGCCCGAATGTACATGCGATAAAATACCAAGCGATTTTATCAATAAGAATCTCGGCATGGTTACTTCATGGTCAAGTAGTTTGTGGGATTAATATTTGCTTTTAATAAAAAAATGTATTTATCTCTTGTGTCTGATGTTCACGGTATCTCTTTCCTACTTGCGATTAAATAACTTTTTTAAGACCTTCCTCTCTTTTTTTTTTTTTTTTTGTTTTTTTGTTTAAATTTATAGAAACTAATTTATCAGAATTCATAGTATAATACCAAAATAAACAGGTTTAAAACCAAGCACCAGAGGACCAAAGCACAGACCATAGGAATGGTTGGGAAATGTGAAAGATGTGAAACTCCGATTCACACTTTTAGAAAGGCTAGTATTTCCTAAAGATGTGAAACTCCAAATGGGCTTTGTGGAATTATTGGGATTAGTTAAAGATGTGAAACTCCGATTGTCTTGCTATAATAAAGAAGTCAAACTATGTGTAGGCAGTCTTAAACCTAATTTTGTTCTATGCAGGTGTTATATGTTATTAGTTCTGATTGCTTTTGGGATTAATTTTGTTTTTATCGTTATTGGCGTTATAGACAAATATTAAAAAAAAAAACAAAAATCAACATAAGAGTCACAGCTAAGATGTGAAAAAACTATTATTATACTCTTTCGAACATTAAAAATGTATCTTTCTTATTTAAAAATGTTTATTTTTATTAACACCCATCGTCCTCTTTCATAGTTAAACTGTATTAGAGTAGCACTAAAAATCGAACTCTTATTTGATAAAGAAATGATTAAAATATCTTTTGCTTTTAAAAAAACGAATTTAAATATACGCAGCGTCTCTTTCTGTTGCTTTTGTGGCGTGCCCCTAACAAATGCAGTCGCAGTTCAACAAGTGCAAGAATACCGCAACCATTTTTAATTTCTTTGTTTTGGTCACACTTGTTTGTTTGAGGAACAATTTAGCGTTTTGTTTTCATTTATATATTAACTCAAATAAGAACTATCTAAGTAGGCGAGTTTTCAGAGATTTCTCCATGCCTTTGCATTGGTCAAAGCGATTTAAAACAGATCACAGTAATTGACACCGATAAGGTCTTAGTTATAGTACCGGATTGAGGAGCCAATTCTAGCATCTTTTAACACCGATTCCCGGTGTTCATCTTGTTTGGCGTTATGGTGTGTATTTCACGCATATTATCAATGCAAACTTTAAAGGCAAACGCCGTTTGCAGGATATACAACAACTGGAGGTGCTCTGCAAGCAACTTTACGAGGCCACGGACATCAGCGTTCGTGCGGAAGCGGAGGAGGCCCTCGTCACATTCGTCAACAGCCAGGATGCGTTGCCAAAATGCCAGCTGCTATTGGACCGGGCCGATTCCAGCTACGCCCAACTCCTGGCCGCATCCACGCTGACCAAGCTCATCCAGGGACTCAGTCTGGAGCAGCGCATCGACATTCGCAGCTATGCCCTGAACTACCTGGCCACCAGACCCAATTTGCAGCACTTTGTGGTGCAGGCTTTGGTTACACTGCTGGCGAAGATCACGAAGTTCGGATGGTTCGATGCCTACAAGGGCGAAATGGTCTTTCAAAACATCCTGGAGGATGTCAAAAAGTTCTTGCAGGTACATATATCCCCTAAATATTATCACTATGCAATTGTCAAATGATTCTTAACTAATTCCAGGGTTCCGTCGAGCATTGCACAATTGGCGTCCAAATTCTATCGCAATTGGTTTGTGAAATGAACTCAATCGTGGAACTGGACGTGCACCTGTCCTTCTCCAAAAATCGGAAAATAGCCACTTCCTATCGGGACCAGCAGCTATATGACACCTTTCTGTTGTCCTGCTCACTATTGATCACAGCCCGTGAAAATAGCAAAACCATTAATTTTATGGATGAATCGCAGCAAGCGTGAGTTAAATATGCTACATTTATTTGCTCAATAAGCTTATATATTGAAGATAAGTGACTTTTAAGAGTACTTAAGGGAATTCTATGTATATAGTATATATATTCCTAGAATGTATCACTAGACAAGTCGATATTAACAGCTCCGTCGGTTTACGAGCTGTATTTAAAACCTAACGAGTCACAGTTGTTTTTTACAATGCTATATATAAATGTTTAATTTGTTTAAATTTGGACGACTACTTCATATAGGTGACATAGAATCGATCGGAGCAATAGATGACTTGCAGAAAAGGAACTCAAAAACTTAATATTCTGCATTAAAAATTTGAATTTTAATGTCGTTGAGATATTGGAAAATTTTTATGTTATATGTTTTGTTATACATTATACTTTTTCAGTAATACAATTTTAATAGAAACATTTGTAATTCAAATGTTGAAATTTGTTATATCTGCAAAGCTTTAAACTTTAGCTTGTTAAATCTAGCCTCATTTCTTGACTTAAAATTAAGTTGCGAGTGACTAATTAAAAATCTCCTTTTTTACCTCGTAGGTTAATATCACATGTATTGCGTCTAACGAAAAATTGTCTGAGCTTTGACTTCATTGGCAGTTCCACCGACGAATCTGCAGATGATATGAACAATGTTCAGGTATGTACGCAAACGCAATTAATTGATTTTGAATTTCTATTAAATTGAACTTATACGTAGATACCCACAGCTTGGCGTCCTGCATTCTTAGATTCGAACACACTTAAACTTTTTTTTGATTTATACCAAATTTTGCCCAATGGTTTAGCTAGCTACTCCATATCCTGCCTGGTACAAATGACATCTGTGCGTCGGTCTCTTTTTAGTAATTCCGAGAGAACGAAATTTCTAACTCATTTGGTTGAAGGAGTCAGAGATATATTGACAAGTTTGCACGTGAGTACTTGTGAAATTATTTAACAATTATTAAGCGCCATGCATTGTTTCCAGGGCTTGGGTAATCCGGATAACTATCACGAGTTCTGCCGCTTGCTGGCTCGCCTTAAGTCCAATTATCAATTAGGTGAACTCATAGCGGTCCCATGTTATCCAGAAGCAATCGAACTTATAGCTAAGTTTACCGTGCAATCCCTGCATGTATGTACTTAAATATTGTATGGCTTAGAGGGTAAATTACTTATGCAGGCACCCATTCCTTACCTTTAGTTGTGGCTTTTTGCACCGAATAGTGTACATTATTTACTTACGCTGTGGCAACGTATGGTGGCCTCGGTGCCGTATGTTAAATCGCCGGATCCGCACTTTCTGGGCACATACACACCGGAAGTTATCAAGGCGTACATTGATTCGCGACTCGATGCTGTCCCCTTGATTGTCCGAGACAATTTGGAGGATCCACTAGACGATCTGTGTATGGTGCAGCAGCAGCTGGAGCAATTGTCGGTTATCGAAAGGTGCGAGTATAACAAGACGTGTAGTCTTCTGGTCCAGCACTTTGATCAGAAGGCCCGTGAGTATGAGAACCTTTTGCAGACGCCCAACGCCAACCCCATAGACATCACCATACACGAGCTGCAACTAACGTGGCTGGTGTACATTATCGGGTCGGCCATAGTGGGCCGTCTATCCGTCACGAGTGACGAGCACGACACCATGGACGCAGAGCTCGTGATCAGGGTCTTGCAACTGATGAGTCTAACAGACGCTCGATTGCCCCAGGCTGGCTGCGAAAAGCTGGAGCTGGCAATACTCAGCTTTTTGGATCAGGTGCGAAAAATGCATAGCAGTGAGCAGGCCCAAAAAGCAAATGTATACAAGAGACTTAGTGAAGTATTTGGACTGAGTGACGAGCAGATGCTCTTAAGTTTTATAAATCGTAAAATGTAAGTACCTTTTAATACTGTACTTTCAAATTTATATATTTATCCATGTTGTACACATTGTCTACATTTGCAGTATAACAAATTTAAAGTTTTGGGGACGTTCTGAACCGATTATTACCAAAACCCTGATGCTACTATCCGATCTCTCTGTGCACTTCAACTCCGTGCGTAAACTTGCACGGCTGGAGGAAGTTCAATTTATGCTTACACATCACACAAGCGAACATTTTCCATTCCTAGGAACCAATTCCACATTGAGTGAAATGAGATGCCGCACCATGTTTTACACATCCTTGGGGCGATTGTTAATGTTTGATTTGGGCGAAGATGAGGAAAGATTCTATAGTTTTTTGGAACCTCTAACAAGTCAGTCGCTTAAACTATGCATGGGCATTTTCAGGGTCGGAGATAGAATTTATAGTTTTAAAATTTAAATTTTTAAATTAATTTTTTTAGAATATTGGTTAGATAAGTTCGATTTCATCCTGAAAATGCCTCTATAAAAAGCTGAAATACTTCTGATACAATTACTTATTTATTACCCCAATTAGATCAATTCGAATCCCTTGGTTCTGTGCTAATGGACACGAATATATTTCCTAGTGATGAGGCTAAAAAGGCCACTATTGGCTTGGCTCGTGACCTTCGTGGCTTGGCTCTGCCGCTCAATGCTTGCATTCAATATACGATGCTCTTTGAATGGCTGTGCGTATGAATCTTGTGTTGGCTTTTGTAATAGAATAATATTCAGATTTTTAATTGCAGTTACTATGCGGACTATTTGCCCATACTTTTGCGTGCGATGGAACTATGGGCTCACGATCCTGCCGTCACAACACCAGTGCTGAAATTGTTTGCCGAGTTGGTACACTGCCGCACCCAAAGGCTGGCAGGCAATGTGTCGAGCCCAATGGGCATTCTGTTATTTCGTGAGGCTTCAAAACTTATCTGTATATACGGCAATCGTATTCTGCATCTGGATGTTCCGCGTGAACAATTATATCCAATGAGACTTAAAGGAATTGCCATATGCTTCTTAATCTTAAAAAATTCTCTAGGCGGAAACTATGTTAATTGTGGTGTATTCAAACTGTACGGAGACAATACATTAGACAATGTTCTGAATATTATCGCAAAGTTAATTCTTTCTATACAGCAGAGCGATTTGCTGGTGAGTAACTTAACGCTTAATGTTGTTATTATTGGTATAACTTTTAAAATCGTTACAGGAATACCCAAAACTATCATCGGCGTACTACAGTTTACTAAATTGTCTTTCGCAAGACCATGTTTCTTACTTGGCCGCTTTGGAGCCGGCTGCATTCGTTTACATATTGAAAAGTCTTACTAAAGGACTTGCAGCGTTAGGTATTTACCAAACTTAAGATAACCCCATGAAAAGAATATAGCAAAGATCTATTTTCAGACTCGGCCATTTATATTAGCTGCTGCACAATTTTAGACAGTATTGTTTCTTACATCTTTAAACAGCTACAGATGAAAGGTACATGGGAAAAATATTCATCGCCAAAAGCATTCACATTTATGCCATAATTATCTTTTAGTTTCCACATTTCCAAACAAAAAGCTTCGGAGCTTGAATCAAGAAAATGCGCAATTCTTAAAGGTATGTATGCCAATTATGGAACATATTTTTGAGAATCCCGAGGAACTGTTTTAACTAACATTTAACGACATCACTGCATTTTAGGTTGTTGAAATTAACTCTGAATTGCTACAGAGTATGATGTCCTCGTTGTTGAACAACGTTTTGGCTGAGGATGGTCGAAATCAGTGGTCTATGTCACGCCCATTGCTGGTTCTTATTTTACTTTATGAGGACTACTATCGGTAAGAGTATTTCCATAAATATTATATATTTTTGATATGGAAGCTTGTGAACAATGTCATACTAATTGATATTTTCACGCTGTATATTTTTAAATAACGTGTTTTATATATGTTATACACAAGTGTGAAAATATTTAAAATACAATGGTATTTTAAAAACTTAACAAAATTGTTAAATATATCACTAATATATAATGTTGTTTTCTTATTATTAATTTTACAGCTCTCTAAAGGACAGAATTATCTGTGCGCAACCAATTGAAAAACAACAGACGATGGCTCAGTGGTTTGACGAACTTATGGTGGGAATCGAGCGAAATGTGTCCAGTAAAAACAAAGAAAAGTAAGTTAACAATATATTTTATTTCAGTAATCGTATGCAGGGTTATATATATACCGGCGTGCCATCTGCGATCTTTTTCAGAGATTATTAATCATATATTTTTGTTTCTAGATTTACTCAAAATTTGTCAACATTTCGGCGTGATGTGGTTAGCTTACCAAAGTCAACTGGAAATTTAACAGGTATGTATTTAACATAATATTGTTAAATGTGTTCCGTTTTTAAATCAGTTACTCTTATAGTTCAAGGGTATTCTAGATTCGTGCAAAGTAAGTAACAGATGAAGGAAGTTTTTCCGATCATGTTTAGTTTACGGCAGGCTTACACACTTACACACTTAAACGATTTTCGGTCCCTTGGATCAAGAGGGTTTCCCAAACCTATTCTGGCCTTATTGGCTTGCAGTTTGCTCGCATCGGATGTTAATATGAAGCCATAAATCCTTTTAAATAAATCCTTTTCAGTACTGCCTAAACCTAAAATTCTAAATGTTAAATATAGGCTAAATACCCTAAATTTAGCAAAAAAAAAAACCTATTTATTTAGTTGTTCATAAAAATGTAAAAACGATTAAGAAATATATATTTTTCGTATTTTTTGGATGCAATAATGGCTAAAAGCTTTTACATTGGCATAAACGTGGGTTTTGAAATTTTTTTTTTTGTTTTTATCACAAAATAAGAAAAAAATACGGGCCTTAAATATACCCGATACTCTTAAAATAAAATTCTTTTAACTTTTTAACTAATTGAAGAGAGCGTCCCTGACCCTACCAGAATTAATCTGTTTTATACTTGATTAGAGTTTTAAAGACAGAACCCCAAAAACGTAAAATTTATGTAATACCCGATATTTTGGTGGTATGGGAAAACAGAATTCATGAAATCAGCAACAACAATTTTTTCTCAACGCTTTATTTATGTTAGACTTATGTTTATAGTTTTGTTTTCAAGTAAGAAAAGCATTGCTCATGTGAATCTCATAAAATTAAATCATATGTGTCAATTGCTTAGATTTTAGAAAATATTTTTGTTCACTAAAACATTTAAAAATATATTTTTGAATTACTTTTAAAATTTTTGTGGAAATGTCCATATCACCAGGCGTTATAATCATGTCCGTCTGTTTGTTTTCCCCTTTGTACGAAAACTAGTCTCAGGTTTTAATAACATCTTTATGAAGCTTTCAAAATGTTTTATTTTTTTTATTGCAGGTGATATATAAGTCGGAACAGACGAGATCAGACGACTATATATAGCAACGATCGGACAATGTATAGGAAATCTGGCCTATCTGGTATAGCTTCCTAGTATTTCAATATAAATGAAAATACGATTTCTACAAAATGTTTTTCAATTTTATCAAAACCGGACCACTAAATCATTATGCTGCTTTAGGAACAAGCAGGTCGATTTTGCTAGATTTCGTTACTTTTAAAGAATTTTACGTGTAAATATATGGATCCATTTTGCATCACTTGTTTTAAAACCAATGTTGGAACGAAGGAGTAATCTTAGCTACATTATGTTGTTTATGTAGATATTGTTTTAACAGGTCTCACATATTTGGCATACTCACCTTTTGGATCTACGAATTTAAGTTTTTATTAAGTTTGGCAATCTTGGGTATGGGAAGACTAGCCACATTCACATATGCGTTTAGTCCACAAATTAAAGGGTATCTTTAGCTTTTAGTGAAGGCATTACTCCAGAAACGAAAATGTGTTCTTTTGAGACAGTGGTCTCTCTGAATATGAAACTTAATTTCACGGTTTGTGTATAAACGTAGATACAGGTACAAACTATGTACATATATATATTTTTAATCAGGACTAACAAAATCGAACTGTCCGTCCGTATAAACGTCAAAAAAGCTCTGGATCAACCCGGAATATTGAAAATAAATATGCTTGAGCAACGGGTATATCATAGTCGGGATGGTCGACTATAGCGTTTTTTTTTCAGATATTTAAATCTAGATTTTAAATTTCGTATGTCAAAATCTGAATTACCAAATAAATCTCTAGAATGTGAAAGAGAAGGTTAAAAAAATAAACCATAGTTGAGATTATAAATAAAAAAGGAAAGTTAAATGTAAAATAAATTGCATTATTCAAACAGTTGGTTGCATGTTTTTTTATTCAGGGAGTCAAAGTTTACTAGAATATCATGGTTCTGTTTCTTGAGTAATTCCTGTACTTAATTTTTTGAAATCTCTTGTAAGCATGTGAAACAAACTGGTGTTCCTAATTTAATGATTTTTGGACTTTTGGCCAGCGCTTTCGTGTTATCGACCAGTGTGCGGCGGTGGATTCGAACCCCTCGAACCAAAGTCATAGTGCAAATGGAGAACAATGGTGTTGCTTCGAGTGAAAACGAGGAGCGGATCGACAATGGATGCAGAACAACCAAGAAGGGCTAGACGTAGAACTAGCGATAAGAAACTTAACGTTGTAAACAGTGGTTACAAAAACTCTCTGCTTTCTCACTGGACAAGTTGTGGGTAAATTAAAAACAATATAATATTTGTAAAAAAACCAGGTAGATCGTTAGCAACCCTTGGGTCTTCACCCAAAAAAATGAGAACAACTCTGAATCAGGTACGCCCAAATAATATGGCGAAGTCAATCTTTATTATGGAGGTTATAAAAATTTGTATTTGGATCTCGTGGTTCTGTTTCTAGGGGAATTAACTACTCGTTTGCGGCATTTATATATATATATCATTCCAGAATATAAAACAGCCAATAGCCAAGATTGAACGCAAGGAAACTGATCGGAAATATCATGCGGGAGTATTTGTCAATAATATTGACATCCTTGATTTTCGGTATAGTGGCTTTGATGGCAGAGGCACCCCTTTTGAGTGCATGCAACATGCGTGGGCGGGTGGAGATTCCTGCAAATCGGTATGAATATGAATGGTTGATGATAGTATAGTCAATAATATTAATATAAGAACACATTACCCCTCTGTGCCCGACGCCTGAGCTGGCTGTGTCCGGTGCCATAATTACGAGTTATTCGAAAACTTGGCGGAAACTTTCCCAAATTCATGGTTTCGGTACCAATGGAGTCGAGGGTAGCGTTATATGTACCTCTTCGTAAAGAAGGTATAGGACTCATGCGAACGTCCTGCAGCTCGATAATGTCCTCTGTCGTTGAACACGTTTCTGATCTTTCACTCTTTCCTGCGGCAGATGGAAACATTGAATTTGAAAGTTAGAAACCGTGGTCCTGTAAATCTATAACTTATTCTACATACATATATGACTTAAAAATATGTCCAAAAGTATGCAATGAAAATTTATAGTCGTATTTCGGGATGAATCACACGCACTTTCGGCTCAAAATATATTATTGCATACACTTAGACACCGTTTTAGGTAATGTCAAAACCCTAGAGAATTCAGTGGCACCGCCAAAAGATTTTGATTCTTCTCCAATTACCTATATTATGAAGTGCTCACTTATAGATGAGATGAAAGTAATATGCATTTGCATAATATAACGTATAAGTAATTAAAATACCAACAATGCAATTGCCATAGTGCTGAACTAAAACTAAGCTCACCGATCTTCCCTGGACAGCAATCCTTGACCTTCTTTATTTTCTTTTTAGCTCTTTTGCCCCAGTACGTATAGTTAACGGCGGCATATTCGAGAAGGGCTGCGAACACAAAGACGAAGCACATGACCAGATAAATGTCGATTGCCTTCACATACGATATACGAGGCAGTGAGCTGCGAACACCGGTGCTAATTGTGGTCATGGTGAGGACCGTGGTGATGCCCAGGGCGACGCGGGCACTTGTGGCCTCGTGGTTGATCCAAAACGAGACCCACGACAGCATCACGATCAGAATGCTGGGCAGGTAGGTCTGGAACACAAAGTAACCGATGTTCCGCTGCAGTTTGAATGACAGCGAGAGGCGCTGATAGACCCCAGTGGCCAGTCGCTCCTTGCGATCGTTGGTCTCGTACCCAATGATGGTGAACTGGGGCAGCTCTGCATCCTCCACACCACGAACAGGCGTCGGTTTCCAGTACATGACCACATCACTGACCGTATATCCATCTGCAATAATAAATAACAATAACAATGAATAATTTGAACGTGTGTTTAGACTGTGGAGTTGAGGCGAACAATGAGCTCAAAATAAGATCCTTGTTTAGAATATATTGAACGTATATAAAATATATTTTCATATTTAGAAATATCTATATGTTTAGGAAAGGATATAAAATCCATTTGGATTGGCTTATTCCAAACAATAGATTTTATGACCTCAGTTGCAAAACATATTCCCAAACTTTGACATAACACCTTCAATTATAGGAACATCACTTGGATTAGTCTTAAACGTTTCCTTAAAAGATGTATCTAATTTTTTAACTTCACCTCGACACTATGATCGATTGATCATTCTCAAAACATCTATTCAAAAGGATACATTACACAATAGAGTTTACTTACAGCTCTCTATTTCCACAGTGCAATTCTGGGAGTCTAATGGATAGTAGTGCAGGTCCATCATACACGCGAGGGTCGTGGTAAACCGCATGCCATATGTAACAGCACCATCGCCGCCGAGGCGCACCAGTTTATTTCTCTCGGTAACGTCGTGCAGAAAGCTATGCCAATATGGGAAAGATTGTGAAGATTTAGTTGCACAACAATTGGGGGTTTTGAATTGTACCTGTTTTTATCGTTGGCGAAAAACGTGTCTGGTACCCAGATCTTTTCAGCAAAGTCTCCTGATAATGTTAGAACATCATTTATGCCATCGTCACTCTCATCGGCGTCAAAATATTGTCCAAAGATATTAAATGCCAAACGCTCATCGCGCCAGTACTGATTTAAATACATCGTTATCGTATAATCCTGATGATTGAAATATCAAATTAATTGGGGTTGTTTAGTTAGTAGTCCCATAGATATAATAAAACTCCCACCATGTTAACTTCTGATATGGCGTCAAAGCTGGCTATGGTCAAATCCATGCCGACATGTAGAGGCTCTCCTCCAAAATTGGGCCTGAGACGAATGTCGTAGCCCTGAAGTATGTTTGATATTGTTTGCGTAACATTCTCAAGGCGGCCGGCAAGCACATCTTTCCGAATACATCTGAAAATACGCTCAGTTTTAAAATATTTTTCTATACTGCTGGATTTAAAACAAATGAATAATAATATTTCAATTCAAATCGGACGAGTCCCATTCAAAATGTAATTAAAATTTTGAATGCGATTTCATGAAATACATAAACTTTAGCAATAACATAAAACCCGATTGCACGGCTTCATGTTAAGCAAAGAGTAGCGGTTATAATCAGATTCCAGTTTTAAACCTGCGTTTACTGTATGTGGTCAAAAAAGATTACTTCTTCTTTTAAAATACACTTCTAGAAATCCGATTACCAGGACTACAAATAAATGTATTCCTAAAAAGCTATTTAAGCTAATTAAGTTATAACATACCGAATGAATTGTAGCTGGGCCCCCAGAAGGAAGAACAGTAGACTACAGGTTACTCCGACGCGCGTAAAACATGTCATATTGACAACTCTGGTTTGTGTAGTTGTCGGGTCTCAACTTTTTGGAATCGATTGCTCTGTCATTTCCAGCTTTTCTTCTTTCATCGTGGTAAAAAAATCAAATGCATCTGGCCTTCTTAACCTGGCATGGTTTACGGAGCTGTGGATGTGGAATATTCCGATTAGTAAATCATATCATATCACAAGACCAAAAACAAATCCCAAATTCTTTTGTTGCTTTCAAAACTATTAACAAATTCATGCCGCGAATTTATAAGAATTTTTCTTGTTTTATTCTTCATCTCACAACTAAAAATAGACTTAAATCCCGACTTCTATTGTTTTAGATTGTAAAGCACATAGCATTTAAAACTAATAACCACTCAAAGCCGCGAATTCTTTAGCTTTTGTCTTGTTATATGATGCACAGCGGCTGTCATAGATAATTAAAGATGGTTAATACGCGTTACACAAAAAGTACATTAACTCAAAGCGTCAGTGATTATGCACTCGCACCAATTCAAAATAGATGGCGCGAATCATGACGGCACTAACATGTTTGAAGACACTAGATGTAGCAATGCATACATATCTACAACAATTTGTCCTTTTGTCCTCAAAATCAAAGTGTTATGCAATGTGCCCAAAACTAGAATTATGTAGAGAATAATTTTAATATTTCTTTGTTTTGAAATAAACTGCTAGTTTTCGGGAACAACTGAACTAGGTGGCAACACCAAAACAGTGTCCTTGTTTTTCGTAATTAGCATTCTATCGGGTGATTAATATACGTTTTTTTTTTTTCTTTTTTTTACCTAACGCTTTTCCGAGGTCTCGGTTCCCAAATTAACCTTTAGGAATCCAGTGTTGATAACAAAGTATTAAATATTTTTAGGGTGAAGATCCAAACAAAACCTTAATTAGGACAGGCTAATAATTGGGGGACTATTATTCTGAATGAAAATTGCGTTAAAAGCACAAATTTTCCTCTGCATTTGGGATTAACTGATATGAGGATATTAAAGAATCTGGCGGACAAAAGCGCAATAAAAATATATGGTTGTTGATAAGAAAACACGTTACTACAACCGCAAGAAAACAAATAAAATCACGCACATTTGTAAGACACAACTTATGCATTTATGATGGCAGTTTGCCTTGCTTTTTCGTTCGTATCACCAGCACTAGGCAATAAAAAGAAAAATTGCAATCACACACATTTAGATTGATGCATTGGCAAACTCTGTCGCTTTTCCCGCTGTTACCTCGATTCCCGATTTCCGATTCCCGAATCTGTCAGTATTTTGGTCCACGCGTAGCCTCGAACTGCTGCGTGTGGGCACCCACAGTATCTATCTAATGAATAATTGCTTATAGAGATGCTTATGCAGGAGCTTCTCGGGTGAGTTCATTTCGCTCGGCTTGACCTGCATTGCGCATCCCTATTATTCAAGTTTGTTCGTTTTATCAAATACATACATATGCCTGTGCTTTCTAAGGATGTTCTTTTTGGTTTTCATATTTGGCGGTTGAGCTTTTTGCAGCGACATCCTGCGGTCGTTGGGCTAAGCTTACCTCCTTCAAAGGTTTCCAATTTTTTAATCACTATAAACGGTGATTAAATGAAATATAATAAATAAAACTCTTCAATATTCATTCTACTTCAAATCATCTAAATATGAAATTAAATGGAACTAACCACATTTCTTAATTGCTATTGTTGATAAATATTAAAGTCCAGTGCTTCTCAAACTCACCACTACGCGTTCCCCATTTGCGATTTTTGGTCAGATAAAAGCCCAGTGTCCCTTTAACTGCATGCAGCAGTGCGCTTATCCTTTTCGCGAAAAAATTAAGTGCTTCTCAAACTTAGGGAACCACATCCCTAACTACGGTTTTCGATCAAAATAAAAGTGAAGTGCTTCTTAAACTGTAAGGCAACACCGTTTGGCCTATTCCAAACGTAAAATATAATTTAAAATACTCAAATACTGCAAACTTTGGGCTTTATTTGTATCAGAACCCTCGAAATATACAAATTTCGAACACCTTTTTCAATGTTTCGTGCCAATACAATATATACGAGCACCGACTAGAAATTCGGCCTTCAAAAGTTTATATATTCTACTGCGTATAACTTTATCATTTATTCTTATGCCTTCATGTTGGACCTTGAGAACTCTTTCTTATACATGCCATAAGTCAGCCAGTACAAAAGGTTCAGAAATGCAAAGGACATCGGGAAGGCAATTCGGGCAACACGATCAATTAGGGACACACTGTTAACATAACAGTTGGAGCCCCCTTCTGAAAGTAGTTCACATTCAAAGGTTTATATATCCTACTGCGTATAACTTAAACATTTATTCCTATGCCTTCATGTTGGACCATGAGAACTCTTTCTTATACATGCCATAAGTCAGCCAGTACAAAAGGTTCAGAAATGCAAAGGACATCGGGAAGGCAATTCGGGCAACACGATCAATTAGGGACACACTGTTAACATAACAGTTGGCGCCCCCTTCTGAAAGTAGTTCACATTCAAAGGTTTATATATCCTACTGCGTATAACTTAAACATTTATTCCTATGCCTTCATGTTGGACCATGAGAACTCTTTCTTATACATGCCATAAGTCAGCCAGTACAAAAGGTTCAGAAATGCAAAGGACATCGGGAAGGCTATTCGGGCAACACGATCAATTAGGGACACACTGTTAACATAACAGTTGGCGCCCCCTTGCTGGCTTTTTTGCTCCGCTGCTTTGCGTTCTCGCTGTTTCCGGAAACTGTTATCGCTCTTCAGGCACAACCACATCTGGTGCAGACGGGAAACGGCCGGCGGCTCCGTTTGGGTGGTGCTCTCCATGGTGGCAGGCAGGATATACGATGGCTCCTGATCGGGAACGCAAACGGATAAGTGTCAGTATTTTTACGCCTGTAATCGTGGCTCTTACTTACATTGTATGTGGGACAGAAAATGGTGTCGCGCCTGAGAAAACCATCGTATTCGAGGCCCAGAGCATCGTGTTTTTTGCAAACGCAGACACCATTCTTGGAGTCAATCGATTCGCTGACACCCCCTTCGTTGTCATCATTTTCAGTGCCATCGCTTGTGTCCTCCTCGTCTGCAAATGGAGCATCGTCCCCATCCTCGGCCACGTGATCCGACAGTTCGTTGGCTATACTAATGTCCTCCCACTGATCCTCCAGCTGAGGACTCTCCCCGCTGCCCAGCTTGGTAAAGTAGTGGACGCCAGCGAACTCCAATAGTGTGGCAATGCAGTAGAGAAAGCTCATCAATAGAAACCAGTCCAGGGCAGTGGCGTACTTCACTTTTGGCAGATCTGTTCGGGAGTCCAAGCTAATGGTGGACAGGGTCAGTACCGATGTCACACATAGACTGACCCTGTCACTCGTAGCCTCGCGATGTATCCAAAACGAGACCCACGACAGAACCACAATCAGTATGCAGGGTACATAGACCTAGATTACATTTTTACTAGTAATTATAATCAATATTATATATAAAATTACTCACTTGAATTAGGAAATATCCAGTGTGTCGTTTGAGATTAAATGCCACATGCAGAACTGAAAAGTCACCTTCGCGACGCACCGTTGTAGAATTACGATGCATCATGCTGATGAGATCAAATTGATTTAATGTCATCCCCGGAACGAAGGACACGGCATCATCTTGATTTTTCCATTCATAGATTAGCTGCTGGTTGATATATCCATCTAAAAATTGTACTTTCTGGCTTCAAATATGAGCGGAGTATAGGAATGAGCTAAAACTTACAACTTCCAATTACAAGGGGGCATGATTGTCTATCCATTGGAAAGTTTTGCAGCTCCATGGGACACGTAGCCTTAATTGTTAGTCTATATTAGGGGGAAACATTGTATAAATAATACATATTTAAAAGTTTTTCAACATACCGCATCGAATAAAGAATTCCACCGTTTTGGTCAAGTCGAAGCAATTTGTTGGGCACAGTAATCATGTGTATTTGCGAGTGCTTGCCGTTGTAAAAATAAGTGTCTGGACGCCAAATTTTGTCGAGCATTTTAATGCTGAGAGATAGGCTCTTGATGGGCCCCTTGAAACTGAGACGTTTGTCCCGCCAATACTGTCTGAAGTAGCAGTCCATCGAGTAGTCCATGTCCAGCTCCGAAACAGGACCCATGCTGCGGATCAGAATGTTGGTCTGCACCACGGTGGGCACTCCTTGTCCGTGCGTGGGTAGTTGCGATTGCTCGTAGCGCTTCAGTAGGTTCTCCAAAATCATTGAAATATTGCGACTGAGCATGTCGGCAGAGGCCTTTCGCGGCACTCGTCTTTGACTTGAGACCTCTGAGAAGTAGCTAACAGGCTTGTTGCTTTGGCGTTTCCTTACCGATCGACTGGTTACTTGTTTAAACGACGGCAATGTGCGAAAGGAGTTGAATATTCTAGAGCTAAACTCGCTTGTTATATTTGGTAATTTGGTTAAGATCCCAGTTTTCTCGAGAGCCTTTATATAAAGTAGATGTGACGATGTTGGCGCTAGTGTACCATCACTTACGTGTCCCTCACACATCCAAAAGATTATAAAAAATCTGAAAACAAATTATTATAGAAAAGCGATTATGGTTTGTATAATAAACTTTCTTGATGTTTTTCTTTTAAATAGATAGCTCCGCTTTTTAGTGAAAATATATTTTTTAAGAACGTTTTAAAACCAAATGGATTGTAATTTTATACCAAATACTTTATATATCTAAATATCATAAAAAATATTCTAGCTCTTTACATTAAAAATATTACCTTAAAAGCTTATCATGTTGTAAAGGATCTACTAACTATTTAATTCAGATTTCAGACTTCTGAGAGTTTGTTGTAAAAATAACTAATTTTTTTTAATTTGAGACGCTTAGAGGAGATAGTGCTGTAGCAATTAGACAATATAGAGTACTCTTGATATGACTGACTATTTTAAAATCCGTTGTCCTTCAGCTAGCACAGTTCGCACCAACATGTGGGAATTATAAAATCAATCAACTTTTTACCCACTTTTATTGATTGTTTTCCTCATAAGCTAAGTGGGGGACAGGCATTGTAGCCTTCATTTTCGAATTGAGGTGCCCAAGCACATATTGCACATATTTGATAACGGCTTAATTAGCATCGATGTAAATGTACATGTATATATGTATGTCAGTTAGCTGTCTCAATTTAAAGCATCACACGTTTAAATTTCATTTTAGAATAACCTTTCTTCCTTATTATTTAAAAGTTATTACCAAATTTAAACTGAAGTTACAGACGACTTTTGAACTTACCCGCTAACAATAAATAGAGCTTGTGTTTTTCGAAACATTTTTAATATCACGGTAAGCTCACGGGTATATACGAAAAATATTATTTTCCTGGTATAGACGAACACCAAAAGTGTGACATTCTCATCGCTTTTTGGACTTTTCCGTATTAAAAGTGCTGCACGTTGTGACATGCTTTATATAATGCAGCATCAATAGCCGCTGGCATAGTTTGTATTCGGCATGCGCAAAGCATGTTGCAATTAAGTCCGCACGCCTTTTATTTCATGTTCATTTGTGACAAAACCCTTTTTTCGCAATATAACCATGTATGTGCATAGTTCCTATTACAATTATGAGACCCTTAGCTTCTGTTACGTTTTTGTTGTGGAATTTAAAAAGTACCTGGAAGTTGTGAAGGATGTAAGCAAGCTTAGCACGTATATCGTTAGGTACTATTTTAGTTATTTTAGCTTAACTAATTTAAGAACTAACAAATACTAAAAAAAAACAAATAGATTATGTGTATTTTTCAATTCAAATAAGATTAAATTAAGACAAGATGTAGGAAGTGCAGGTCGAATCATTACCCGATCGCATTTCGATCAAGCTGTCTCGAGAACTGCAAACTCCTTTCATTTTCGGTCATGAAAAAAGTTTTCCTGGAGCGTTGACCTGGATTTCACATCATGTAGTAGAAGACGAGCTTTTGCCGGCAAGCCAATGTGCTTGACCTACAGGTCACAGTACCCTCGGTCGAATGTCCTATTGGGCTGCCACGGTGAATTTTGAAAATTAAATGCCATCCCATTCCCTTTAACCCTTTTAAATATTAGAATGGGAGCAATTTAGTTACCAGGAAATCTTTGTTGCCAACATCATGTGCTTTAAGGACAACAAAGCTCATTTGAGCTTTAGTAAGGCTTGATGAAGCTTTTGGGAAGTTCCTCTTGATTTTCCTTTGTATATGGCAAGCGAAAGCAGTTTTAAAAGCATTTAAAATGCCCAGTTTTAGCCCAAGTTTATATAAATCTATTAAAGGGCGTTTCCCTAAATTAAATCATGTCAATACAAAATTAAAAGGAATTTGAAAATCAAGATAACATTTAGCTTAGGCAAGCTCAAGTCCTCCAATTTTAAGACAATCCAAAATGTCTTCTTACAATCGTAAAAGCTACTGAATCTTGATTTGTCTGTAGTTCGTTCAATCCTTTTAGGCCTTAATTTTCACTCGTTAGGAATAAAAATACATATATAGAGATTTTATACTAAAAGAGCAGAGAAACCGACATTTAGTAATTTTACAGATATTACCACAATAAAAATAATATTAAATAAAAAATGTATCATCGTTTTTTTTATTGGGGGTTGTCCACCAATGTCATTTAACAAATTTTGATAAAAGTTTTGTATAACTAAGAATACAAATTATTATTACTATAATAAAATCAAAGTAAAAAAAATTGTATTTCAAAAATCATAAAATTGTTCTGTACAGTTGTTTACCCATTATTTTTCACCTACCTGTTGTTGTTTAGACCTTACAAAGTAAGATCAGGCTAATGGGTCCCAAACCAAGTAAGACAGAAAATCATTTTGTCCCAAATTTGTTGAGCAAATACAAGAATGCTTTTTTGTGTATTTAATAGTTCATACATCTGCAAGCATAAAATATATTTACAAACACTGATAGAAAACTTAAGTTGCCAGATATCTTGCTGAAGCCCTGAATGGAATTAAGCCCGCGGTCTTCATGTTGTGAAAATCATCATTATCATCATTATCATCATTATTTTTTAACTAAACCAGTTTAATAACATTTGTGTTAACCACTTAACCGAACGGTGCTTACATTCTTGGGCTTTGAAAAAAAAAAAAAAAAACATTGACGCCTCATTAACATTCATTATTAATTATGTTGTACAATTTTTCATACAGACTTAGATCGACGGTCTAGCACTTATAATATAAGAGCTAGCCTTTTAATTTGGCTTACAGACGCACAGGAGTTTTTCGACATAGTTCTGCTAGGGCAATCTCTTTAAAAACTTCCACACATCCTTTGTGTTTTTAATGTTTGGATTTAACAATGATTTTATCATTGGCAAACAGATAAATATGTATGTAAACCAAGTTATGGACATTTCAATTGGTTATCATCAAAAAAATGCGCCCAGTAGTAGTAGGATATTTCTTTGTTCAAAGTCGAAGCACCCGAATTACTTAATAGTTATTACCTATTGTTAGAAAATAGGAAAATAATTTAGTGATTACATAATTGAATAATATATCATATAATATAATATATATTTCCTATTATCTTAAACCCCCTTTCGAGCTTTAACAGGACATGGATGCACTTGAAAAAAAAAAAAAAAAACAAAAGTTAACTGATTCACTGAATTTGTTGTTGCTGGGCAAAAATTAAGAACAGTTTGCTTCCACACACACACTCACACACACACACACACACATTTACAATCAAAGAATCCAAACTGCAGGAGTCGGTATCGAGTAGATTGATCGACTGATCGATCGACCGATCGATCGATCGTTTGGTTTTAAGAACCTTTTCCTTTATGGAGGGCCTTTTGAACTATTTTATGCCAGCTATGTGATAGTCGAGAGCGTTGTCAGTTGGATTGTTTTTGTTGAGGGCGACGCCATAGGCGATGGCGTCGGAACAAAAAGGCTCGAGGAAGCCGTCTCCGTGGTCAGACTGCGCTCTTCATAGACCCCTGCTCGTTCCTGTCGACCAAAAAGTATATGATATATACTACTACAAATACTATACTTAACACGCCATATCTTACATGAGACTTGTCGTATTTGAAACGCTTCCATATGTTCGTCTTGGGCTCCATTGGCGTTCCATCGACATTATAGTTCGGATTGGAGAAGGTTAGTACTGATCGACTGGAACCGCGAGAGTTGCGTTTGTTCTTTTTCTTGCTCGTGTTGAAGGCCAGCACTGCAAGCATAAGTATGTTACTCAAGTGCCAAATAAATTTAAATATAAATAATGATAGGCACTTACTGAAAATCACGAGTATTATGATGACAACCATGACAATGACCACGCCCAGTGCCACCAGGACGAAGAACTCCCGTTCCTGGTCGCTCTTTTTCGTGTGATTATCCCCATCCTGGTTATTGAGATCGCCCAGCTGCTCCGTGGGCGTTGAATCGTCGGTGGACTCGTCCGAGTACTCGAGCAGCTGGTCGTTCTCCAAGCTGGCATGCACCAAAACCTTCGGCTTGGTCGAGCATGCCGCATCCTTGGCATCCAGAATGTCGGGGCAGGCGCACACGTAGTCCACATAGCGGTAGAGGCAGAGATGGGTGCACCCTCCGTTGTCCTGGGCGCAGTGGTTCCAACTCTTGGGCTGCCGGCTGAGCGAAACGGCACGGATATCCAGTGCTCCACTGAGGGCATCACGCACCTCGAAGGGATTCCCGAATCCAGTTCGTGGCAGGCGCTGGGATCGGTACACCGATTTGTTGTACCAATCGGTCCAGTATATACTACTGTCGAACTTTAGTTGAGAACGGGTAAGCATTAGTATATCCATTTTTCTTATATCCCATTTAAATAATATATTTTCTCACCATAGTCAGGCCAAATGGATGCGGTGCGTATGGAACAATCGTTTGACGGCGCTTCCCATTGAAGTCCACTTGACCAATGTTGTCCTCCAAAGCATCGGCCCAAAGTAATCGCCGATTACTGTTTTTTGATAACAAAAAAATAACATTTTTAAGTTAATCTAAATGTTTGGACCATCTCTTGGAACTGAAAACAATATTTTTATGAATACCCTACTTATTTTTCTTACAAATTATAATAGTTTTGCATGGTAATTCATTGTTTTTGTAGGGATTGTAGGGACCATATTTCCTTAAATGAAATATGATAATAATTATGGACTTGTTCATAATTACTCATTGAATTATTATTTCATTTAAGGAAATGTTATCAATAATTTCTTTGTTTTTTGATGTTTTTTTTCAAGTATGGGCATAAGTATCTTTTTACTTCCACCATCGATTAAAATGATTCAAAAACATTTTAAATAACATAAAATGTGACTCATCTACCAGGTGATTATATATAATATGTAGCTCTATTTTTCCAGATGGTTTTATAAATTAATCACCAATAGATCAACTCACCTAAAATCAATTGTCAGGCCTGTCGGAAAACCGATTCCAGAAGTAATCAGAACGGTTCGATTTGAACCATCCAAGTAGCTACGTTCAATTTTTGCTGGTGAACTCCAGTCTGACCAGAACAAATAGCTGCAGAGATACGATATTAATTAAATGCAAAAGTGAAAAAAAAAAAAATAAATTAATAACGACTGCAAAATGCGGATTGAATAGTGTTCGTACGCTTTTTTAGGATGCACAATAAGTGAGCGCGGGTCACCCAAATTATCCTCGACTATCCTTTTGCGAGAGCTTCCATCCAAACGAGATACTTCGATTAGTTTGCGATCGGTATCCGACCAATATAGGTTGTCCGCAATCCAGTCGACAGCAATTCCGTTGGGCGTTAGCACATCCGTGCCCACAATCACCTTGCTTTCGGTCAAGTTCAACAGGTTAACCCTCCGAATAACGTCCAGATTCACATCGGCAAAGAAGAGCAAGTTTCTTCGGTAGTGGTAGTCGAGGACAACTGCTCCATGAACGCCATTTATTGGCAAAACGACGTCCATAAAATCGCCAGAGTTCAAAGAAATCATGCCAATTCCAGAGCGCAAGGCGATTAGAAGATAATCCTATAATAAATTTGGAATTATAAACATAGCTTATAGTTGAACCAATGTGTTTGAAATTAATGAAATATATTTAAAACTAAAATTACAAGCATTATTAAATTTATTTAACTGACTATTAAGTAAGGAATACAAATTTCCTATTGACAAATTTCAACTCGAAAATCGTCTTTATGATATTGAAAAAGTAATCGTTTTTGTAACAATTATTTAACTCAATATTAAGGACTTGACATGACATTGAAAAATATGTTTTCAAAAGTTTACATTTTAATTTAAAAAAAGCTTTCCTTGAATAATGTTAAATAAATAATGTAAATGTTTTCGAAATCAATGTCTAGGATTTAAATTGACATTGAGAAATCCGGTTCATAGAAGTTGAAACAAATCAACTTAAATTTAACCACAAACGTTTCAAGAATAATAAGTAAATGTTTCCGAAACAGTAATTTAACTCAATGTAAAAACTTAACATGACATTGAGAAATCGATCCTATGATGTTTTAAAAGACAAATTTAAATGTCATACAAATCTCTCTTTAAATATTATTATTTATGTTGAATATTTGAATACTGTACTCTATTGATGATCAGTGTTTGCACCACTTATTCTTACCTCTGGCAAATTCTGGCATTGCGTAGTGCTATTCTGACGCAATCGCAGTCCAATGGGGCACTGGCACGAGAAATTAGATGGATTGCGCAGACAGAGGTGCGAGCAGCCACCGTTATTGCGACCACAGACATTTTCGACCATCGCCTGATCCTGATAGATGACCTTGATGTCCATCAGTCCATCGATATTGGTGATTATGTCCCGCTTTGCCGTAATGTTGCGCCTTTCGGTCATGTGCAAGGCCTTCGACTTCCAATCGGTCCAGTAGATGCTGTCCTCCGAAAGGGCCAAAGCGTACGGATGGTGCAGCGAGGACATGATTAACTTGCGCTGGTTGCCCGTGTAATCACACGAGTCAATGGTCTTGAGGCGGGCATCGACCCAGTAGATTCGCTTGCTCTTCAGATCGAGCGACAGTCCGTTTGGCCAGCCAAGATTGGCAGTGACGATGCGGGACCGCTCGTTGCCATCCAAGTGGGAGCGCTCGATTTTGCGGTAGTGGCCCCAGTCGGTCCAGAACAAAAGACCAGCCTCGTAGTCGAGGGCCAAGCCGCGGGGCGACTCCAGATCCTTGTAGGCGATCACATGCCGATTGCTGCCATCCAAGCTGGCCACCTCGATGGTGTGACGACCCGCGTCGGCCCAGTAGATGGTTCTGCCAATCGAATCGACCACCAGGCCGTCCGGATTCTCCAGACTATCGCCGACCACCTTGTGCACATGCAGGCCGTCGGGACTGGAGCTCATGATCACGTTCTCAATGGTGTCCGACCAGAAGATGTTGCCCGTCTGCCTGTCCACGTCCAGGGCCACCGCATTCGAAATGGGCGGCAGTGGCAGAACCACATCGATCAGGTGGTCAAAGTCCAGCGATATCTGCCGTATGTCGATCCTGTGGGCGAACAGTATGTACTGGGAGGGGCCCTCGGAGCACGTGTGCCGGTCCTCCTTCAGCTGGACGCCCACGGTGCAGGCACACGTGTAGCTGGTGGGATTGAGCAGACACAGGTGCGAGCATCCGCCGTTCAGCTTGTCGCAGGCATTAAAGATGCGCCTTCGAGTGCGATGGAACACCCGGATGTCCATCAGATCCGTACTATTGGCAATAATCACATTCGTTTCCTTGCCCGTCAGCTTGTTGGCGCTCATCACAGACTTGGTATCCCAATCTGTCCAAAACACACGGCCCTCGCTCACATCCAAGCCAAAAGGATGGCCAAGTCCATCTGTTTAAAGACATATTGTATTTGTTAAGAAAATATAGGCAAACAAAATAGTGATGGTATATGAAATATAACAAGAGTTCCGGCATTATTTAAAGGAATTATTAACTAATAATTAATAAAACAAGAAAAAATTAGCGTTTTCTTTAATCTTAATATATATACTAAAAAGGTATTTAAATAAATGATGTTTAAAAAAATGTTAATGAAAAACAACATTTTGATTTAATTAACACAAACAACAAAATGTTTAGTTTCGTTGTCTTAAAATATAATTGCTTTTAGGCTTGAACAATATTTTTAAATTATTTTTTTGGAGCTACATCTAAAAAAACAAATAGCATATTTGTTTTGAAAACAAATTTGTTTTGATAAAACCATTTATAAGTTTGAATTGTTAATTTTTATTCATTAAAACATGTATTTAAAAAAAATAAAAGCTATATTTGTTTTAAACAAAAACATTTTGATAAAACTATGTTTTTGACCTATCAAATGATTGTTAAAATTGTTGTTTTGATCAAAGACTCGTAGATATAAAAAAGTAAATTACTTACTAATAATAACTTGGCGGCCACTGCCATCAAAGTTCATGTACTCCAATGTTTTTGTGCCACCGTCAACAAAGTAGAGTTTACTCTTCTCGTAATCAATCGCCAGTCCATTAGGATAAATTAATTTTTTCGATGATATAGTAACGCGATCATGTCCGTCCATATTGGCACGTTCAATCATGGGATCGTCACCCCAATCCGACCAAAACATAAAGCCATCTGGATAGGAAGAAATACGAAAATATGTATAGAAATAGTCTTAAGTTATTGTTATTAACCCAATAACTAGATCATCTTTTGTAGAGAGTTTAAAATCGAAAAGGAAGCGTTTTCGACCCATTCATGAAGGACTTTCATTTATGTTAATACAAATTACAATCAGTGTTGGGAAAGGTGCGAGTGTTATGTACCTAGGTTAGGTACTAGATAGGTTTTATTTTAAGTATTTACGGTCGGTAAAAGTTGCAAATAAGGTCCAAATTATTTTGTAGCTTAACATTTTATTCTCAAAGTTGCAGTTGAATGAAGCAATTTATTAGACGCACTGGTATTTATGTCTGATTAGGAATAGATTTAAAATAATCATAAATATAAATATAACATATATTATGTTAAAGTTTCAGTGGCACCCAAATTTTTTTTACTCAAATAAACGAATATAATACAAAATTAAACTTGGTGGAATTAAGCAATTCCAGAACTTAAAAAAATTTATATTTTATTATCTAGCTCAGGTTTTTTGTAAAGTATATAAAAATCAATATCTATATCCATATATATGTTTAGCTAGTTGAGCTAATAAGTACCACATTCAGTAAACTGGGTACATACCTAGGTACTCCCCAACACTTATTATAATAAAAGTACTGTCAATGAAAATGTACTCAACTTACCAATTGGGTTGACAACGATATCCCGTGGCTTGTACAGTTTCTCCCAAATGAGCAGTGTCCTCATCTTTCCGTTCGTTGTGGCGACTTCGATGCGATTCGTTGATGGGTCTGTCCAGTAGAGTTTATCTGTGATCCAGTCCAGGGCCAAGCCCACGGGGGACACCAAGTTGGAGTGGACCACCCGCTGCTGATAGCTCCCATTGAGATGGGCCTTGTTGATGGTGCTCCGCTCCACGTCCGTCCAGTAGATGAAGTCCGTGTCGCTGCACCAATCCAGGGCGACGGCGTGCTTCAGGTTGTCCAGGGGCACTATCATGTCCACTTCGTTGGGATCGGCCTGGTTGTTCTTGAGGTGCCTCAACCGGATGTCCTTTCGCCGGGCCACCAGTACCAGTTTATCCGCCGTACTCTTACAAGTCTTTCCATCCTCCTTCAGCGAGAGTCCAATGGGACAGCCACACCTCCTGGAGGTCTTGTTCGGCAGACACAAATGGGAGCAACCCCCTCGCAATCCCCGACGATCCTTCTGACAACGATCGGAATACTCCGGCTGGCGGGCAGGATGATAGGCATGGATGTCCATGGGGAAATGGAAGTTCTCGTGCACTGCCCGAAATTCCTTGCCCGTTATTTTGTCCGCTGCCGACACCGTCTTGGTGTTCCAATCCGTCCAATACATGGTGTCCTCGAAGAGGGTCAACGCGAACGGGTGTGGCAGGTGGTCACTGAGCACCTTGTTTCGATCGGAGCCATCCAGATTGGAGCACTCGATGGCATGCTGCTTGGCATCGGCCCAGTAAATCTTGCTGTTGGGAAAGTCGATGGCCAGGCCATTGGGCCAGGTCACACCCTTTGATATGATCACCTTCCGCTGGCTGCCGTCCATGTAGGCCCGCTCGATCTTCGGATTGGGTCCCCAGTCGCTCCAGAAGGCCAGTGCCTCGCCCGGATGCACCACAATCGCACGGGGCTTGTCCAGGTCATAGGAGGCGATGACCGTGCGCAGGTTGCCCTGGAAGTTGGAAACCTCCACACGGCGAGTGCCCGAATCGGTCCAGAAGAGCAAGTCGTGAATCCAGTCCACTGCTATGCCACCCGGCGACTCCAAGCCCCACTTGATGACATCCCGCACCCTCGTCCCGTTCATATAGACCATCTTGATGACATCGGTGGACACGTCCGACCAGAACATCAGTCCCTTGCGATGGTGGAAGTCCAATGCGATGGCGTTGTGCAGTCCCTTCACAATGGCCGTATACCGGTTGTTGCTCAACGTCACCCGCCGAATGTCCCATCGGTTGGCCACCAGCAGGGTCATGGCCCCGCCCAGTGCCTTGCAGGACCTCAAGTCCGGCCTCAGGATGTAGCCCGTTTCGCAGGAGCACTTGAAGGAGCCCATTGTGTTGTGGCACTTCTGCGAACAAACCGGACTGGTCAGGTACTGGCATTCATCGATGTCCGTGCAGCTGGAGAACAATGATGATGAAATCAATCAGTTTGGATGGTGCGAGTAAAGGCGGTTTCTTTCCACTTACTTGACCTTGTTCTTGTCCATCACATAACCCAGTCGACAGGCACACTCATCCAGGCCCGCATGGGTCTCAATGCAGAGCTGCTCACACGGACTGGGCTCCGGGCACTTCCGCTCCTTGGGACAGTTCGCCTCGTCCTCGCCGGCAGGACACTCGTTGTGGCCATCGCAAATGTGCTTCTGGTGAACACAAATTCTGGGGAACACAAGCGATACCAATAGTATAGTATTATATTATAAAGTATAGTGTCATATAGCCCTACAAGGAGTATTTCGTTTTCGTTTTTTTAAGAAAAAATTTTCTTATCAAATTTCGAATACATATATCATCAGTAAGATGTCCACCAACAAATGTTTTTTTTTTTAAGAAGTTAGCAAATACGATTCCAGTTCAAAAGTTAAAAAAAAAAAATTATTTGTTTTATTTATTAATTTTTTTTTTTGATGAGATAAAATTATTTGACCAAAAAAAATTGATTTATTATTTGATGTAAAAGCTTGACAAGAAACTACTCAATACTCACTTAAGATTTGTAATGTTCTGTTTTGTCGGGCATAAAAACTGCCCCAGGTCGCATTGTAGGTGACACTCCACCTCATCCTCTCCAGTCGTGCAGTCTGGATAACCATCGCAAAGCCATGTTTTCTAGAAGGTAAATAAGAAAAAGCAAAGTAAAATGTTAGAGATCAATTGGAGTTCCTACACTCAAAATAAAAAAAAACTTTACAAACAAAAAATACGCCCTAGTTTTATCTGCAATGACATAACACCATAAAGAGTCTAGTACATTTGCTTTTGATCTAGGTCAAAGACATAAGTTAGCCATTTCCTAAAAATAATTAATTAATTTTTATGTGTAAAAAAATATTTATAATAAGAAGGACCTTTTGGGGCTAGAAATATTTATAAAAAATGTGACATGTTTATTGATGATGTATTTATTATTTCATATTGTTGACCTAAGTATCCTAATAATTTTTTTGTTTTTTTAGGGTAAGCCTTTCTTTTATTAAGAAAATAGTAAAAAAAAGGACAATTTCGAAAAATTTACTTGTATTAAACTTCTCTTGGTTTAAAAACACTGTTCTTCCTTTAGAAAAAATTGCTAAAATCTAAAAATTTGTTTTTGGTTTCAGAAAAAAAATTAATTTCTTTGGGGAATTTTCGATAAAGTGGTGTACTTTTGTTTTAAGTGTATTTAGAGGTCGAAGGGTGTTCTTTCTAAACTCAGATAACAAAATTCCTTGATTTTGGGATAAATTTCTTATCAAATGATGATATATTCATCCTAACTTTTTTTAAAGAAAGTTTTTTCCAAAAACAAGAAATTTTGATTTGGTGTGAGGTGCACTTAGAGATATGTTAGACCCACCAAAATGCAGCGACCATTGTTGCAGGTGAACTCGTCGGAACCGCAGGTCAGTGGGTGCTCCGAGCTGAGACTGCCGCAGTCGTTCTCATCCTCGCCGCCGTCGCAGTCCTGCTCCTTGTCGCACTTCCAGCGCTTGGGGATGCAGGTGCCGTCGGCGCACTTGTACTCGTTGGAGGTGCACAGCGACGGCTTCTGGGGGCAGTTCTCCTCGTCGCTCCAGTCGCCGCAGTCGTTGTCCCCATCGCAGCGGAACCGATTGAGGATGCACTGGCCACTGGGTCCGCCGGCGCCGCCCAGTCCGCCGCGGCACTTGAACTCCCCCTCCGGACAACTGTTGATCACCGCCGCGCACTTCATCTCGTCGGAGTTGTCGTTGCAGTCGTGCTCGCCATCGCAGCGGAAGGCCAGCGAAATGCAGTAGCCGTCGTTGCAGGTGAAATGCTCGTCCGTGCAGCTGGTGCGATTGCAGAGCGACTCGTCCGAGAAGTCCTTGCAGTCGTTCTCGCCGTCGCACAGCCACGTCCTCGGAATGCAGAACCCGTTCAGGCACTCGAACTGATCGTCGGTGCAGTTCGTCCTGGCGCCGCAGTGCGTCTCATCCGAGTAGTCGCCACAGTCGTCGTCGCCGTCGCACAGCCAGTACTTGCTGATGCAGCGAAATGTCCGTGGACACATCACATGCAGACCCGTCTTCTCGCAGTCTCGCTGCAAATTGGGCATCGAATCCTCCTCGTTGTTGCACGCCGCATTCTCGCCCGAGTTCTCGTTCGAGTTCTGGCAATTGGCATACGTCTCGCCGGGCTGGCTGGGATCGTCCTGGACGAGGACGGCCATGTTGACACGGAAGGGCTTCTGTTTGTTGCTCGGCCCACCTATGAATCCATCCCGGCCACGGGAACCGATTCGATCCACTTCCCTCTGGCCAACGATCTCCGTGCGACTCTTCTGCGCCCCAATGTTACGGAATTTGGGCGTGTCGCTGGAGGTGGCGCCCCCGCCAGGTGCTCGCGCCTTCGAGGAGGGCACTGGCGGCGACTCCATCGTGGGCACTCGCCCCTCGCCACTGTGATGCACCTCCTGGCTGTCCTCGTTGTGGTGGTTCTGGTAGGGCGGATAGTTGGAGACGGGAAAGAGCTTCTCGCCGAACTTGCTCAACTCCTCGGACAGCTGATCCTCTCGAGACTCCTTCTCGTTCTCCGTCTCCGTCTCTAAGTGACCCGGAACTCTGGCATCCGAGTTCAACTGTTTGTGCTTATGCCAATCCCAACGACCCAAAGCGTTTGTCGGTTGAACTCCATAATGGGGCGCGTTACGTTTCACAGCAAGTTTGGTTAAGTCGCCAAGACCGAGACCTACTCCAAAAAATATTCCTTTTAGTTTAAACTTAATTCTTGTTATGGTGCATATGTCCCTTTAGCGAAAACTATTACCTTAATATATAAGTGTTTAAAAAACAAAAAAACAAAAAATTTGTAAAAATAAAAACATAAAAATTTCTTAGGAGCTTAATACTTTATTTACATATATACAGTAAATAAAGAAGAATACTTTGAAAAACATTTTTTACTTAATCTTTTTGTTGTTATCCTATAACAGCTTAGACCCCGCCCCATTTACTTATTTATAAATAAATAATGTTAAAGTTACAAATTGTTATGTGGCCACTCCTTAGTATAAACAAATAAGAAATTGACAGTAAATGATTAATTAAAATATAACCTACAGAAGCAAATCAAATTAAAAAACATTGTCCAAGACATGTTCTATGAGAATGTCCTTCAAAACTTAAATGGCACTTTAAGTGCAATGCTTAGTAGAGAATTTAGAGTCAATTAAACCAAATGTAGTTATTATATCCCTCAAAAGAGAAATGTTACAAGTGGTTACATATATATTTCTCATGTGGTTTGGTTAGTTTTCGCTGTGTGTTCCATGGACCATGGACATTGCGTGGGCGTTAACAGTGCTCCCCCAAACGAATCATTTCCAAGTGCAATACTTACAGAGCCACACAAAGCAAACCAATGGCCAAAAGGGAAAGGCTGTCAAATACATTGCCAGACATGTACACGAACTCGCCCACTCATAGGCACGTAGGTTGTTGTAGGTTGTTGTAGGTTGTGGGTCGTGGGATTTACGTTGAACCGCAATGTAGCGAGCTTTTCTGATTCGCGAGCAACTTCTGCCCTGCTAACCGGATGCTGCTGCTGCTGCTGCTGCTGCTGCTGCTGCTGTTACTGTTGCGATTTCTGTTGCGTTTCTGTTAAAAAAAAGGAGATGTTTTTTTTTTTTTGTTTGGATAAAGCGCTTGCGTATAACTTATATAGCTACAAAAGGCGGATCTAGAGATATATTTTAAGGGGGCCGAACATTTTCGAATTTGAAATGAAACTTTTTAAATAATCAAATTTGCTCAATGATTTTGTCTTGATATTACATGTATACAATTTTTAAAATTTTTTTTTTTTGGTGTGGGGAAGGGTGGGGATACTGTCCTCGAATCCCGCCCACCTGAAGCTGTTGTATGTTTTACACTTGACACTGAATTTTATGCGTGGGTGTCAACTCAATGGGTGGATTAGTTTTCAGTTTTAAAACTTTACTTTTGTAATATAATTATATAACTTCTTCATGTTTTTGTATTATTAATTCACGTTTTGGTTGACTTCCTCATGATATTTAATGTAACATTCTTTGACTTAATGAAAGGTTAAAACTGGACGTAACAACTTTCTAGATTCAAGCCCCACTTCGTTTTCGGACCTCAGAATAAATATTGGGCGGCACATCAAAAACTTCATTTAAACATGGGTTATATATCCATTTATTTACACAAAGTGGGCAGACTTTATTTATTGACTGCGTATTTTCAGCACGAGGTTTTACATTTTACAAATGTGTATAAAGGTGTTTATAGAGCTCCGCAAAGTCCATTGAGTAGGAATACGATTTATAGGGACTTCGTTGGTATTTATGTATGTCATGCGCATCGCACACGCGAACATATGCATATTAAACTGAAGATTGTTTAACGTTGTTTGTAGTTATGCACTTTTGTCGTTTTAGCAAGTGGCGAGGACGATTTAACTAGTTTTTTGCTCAACACATTTTGGGAATTATTATTAAGAAAATTATTTTCATACAGCACGTCTCTTGTCGTCTTCAGGAATATAACGAATATAAAATTTGCGGAGATTACAGCATCCCTCAGTCGGAAAACGAAGTCAGTAGACGCAAATGTTAAACTCAACTCTCGTGTCATGTCCCATTCAAACTTTTCTGTGAATCGCTGAGCTTTTGCTCTCAGGACTCAGGATGCCTGCTGAGAAATGAGCTTTTGTGAATAAATAAATTTGCTAAAGCTTATTTGCAACCATACTTAGCAAAGAAACCTAATTAAAGAGAGCAATAAAGAGAATTTGAATAACACTGTATGATTCTCAATTATAAACAAAGCTAACTACAGCTTTTAAACTTCTGATATCATTTTTTCTACTTAAGCAAAGGATGATCACTAAAATTATAAAACATTTTATAGATCACAAAAGCTTCACAACCTTTGTCAACATAAAAACAGTTACTCTTTTACATAGATAAAACTTTTTATTGCCAACACTTCATTCAACAACTTACAGTAGTTATAGATATGAACCTTAAAAATGTTTTAAATATTTGTTTTAAGTTTCTAATGTATTTGTTTAAAATAAAAGTAGTATATTTACAAAGCTATTTTTATATTCAGTTTATTTTTTTCCAGTGCAGGAATTATAATTAATGGCGGTGAACAATGTTAATTTAAAAACCGGGAAATTAAATATTATAACTTATGTTCTTTGTGTGAATTCAACAATTTTTGATTGAAACAAAACAAGTCAGTTTCTTGAAGAATATTGTGTTATGATTTCTTTTTAGTCGCACAATTTCACCACAACTGCAAAGGTAATTATTGTTATTGAGCATTAAATTCGACATTTTATTGTCGATGACCTCCTGGTCACAAAATTTCCATTAACTGAAGCTGGGAAAATCGGCGGGGAGGCCCTCATTATCAAGATTTAGCTACAAACGATTATCAGCAAACTGCGTTGGGAGTATTTACCATTAAAGATCACTCCTCTCTGCAGATTCTTCTAGCATCAAAGACAAAAACTACTATATAGAGTATACGCACCCATTTCCAAGGTTTGTATTGCTGAATTTGTATTTCACAATGAGTATGGCCCGCCAACCTTCCGAAGGCCATACAAAGAATCAGCAGGAATACACTGAAAATAAACAAATAACAAAGATAATCATCTACTTTTTGTTAGTAAATAAAAATACGAATTGGTTGGGAAACAAAATTAAAGTATGATAGTACTTTATTAAGATTACATTTTGTATTCTTAATAATTTAATTACTTAACATAACCAACGATTAATTTTGGGTGGAACTTAACGGCTTACAACCACCCAAAAATATATGTTTGTCCTTATACAAATTTCAAACTTTCAAATTAGAGATGAATTTGTAAGGTCCGCAGAAATCTGTAGCTAACCAGACATTACAACTTTGAAATAAAATAAACATGGATGGGGTCGCCTTTACCCCATCAATGGTTTTATTTATAAAATTTTGGTAAAATTTTTTTTTTTTTGTATTTCGTTATAATTGGTTATATTATTATTTTTAAAGATATTTTTTCCTGTGCTATCAACGACGCAGTTGCTCCCGATCTTGATTCTTGATAAGCGGGAGAGCGCATCATTTACCGCTTGTTCAAGTGCGTTCATCGGCAATATTGCGGCGATAAGCAGCGAACCCGGAGAGCTATAAAGTGGCCAGCAGCCCGGGCGGCGTTTCAGTCAGATCTTGGCCAGCCAGCGAGACACACCGCCTCCTCCATTTAACACCCATAATTACCCAAGACGAAGTCCACCTTCTCCAGCGGATTAGGCGATAAGGCAATCATAAACACAGAGATCTGGTTACGTAAACAAAAATCTGAGAGCAGAGGGCAGAAAGTCGGTGAAATGGAAGTACCGCCACCGCTCGTCCTCAAGCGACCGCTATATGTGCCCAGCAAAACGCTGATGGGTCCGGGACCCTCGAACTGCTCCCATCGCGTCCTGGAGGCCATGAGTAACCCGGTGCTGGGCCACATGCATCCCGAGTGCTTACAGGTGCGTATTACACAGAAAAAAAAAAAACTGAGAGCACTGTGTACTTAACATGATTCAATTTAAGTAACTAGTTTTTCATATATTTCTAATATTTGATATTTGATATATATTTATTTTCAACACAATATACCTATACCTTATTTAATTCTAATTCTTATGTGCTTTTTTTTTTATTCATTTATCTTTATGCTAAAAAAGCGCTTTAAAAAAGGGTTTTCAGCTGTAATAACTCAAAGAAGAATATTTTAACATTGTTTAGCTTTGACTTTCTAAACATAAGTCTCACTGTATTGAGAGTGCTCTATTTACGTTATCGGGACTAAGTGAAACATTGAGATACAATTACCGAGATGGGTCAGACATCTGTATATATAATATAGTATTTATACTATGTGGTATAATACCTTGTTACTTATATGTAGATCTTACAGTTAAAGCAAGAAATTCTGATGATTTATAACACGTATAATGTATATCTTTGAACCTTATTATAATATTTTTTTTTTCTAAAAAAAACCTTTACACTCAGAAAAGAAAATTCCTTGACTTCAGGAAAATTTCGTTAACATGACCTTATGTGTTTTAAGGAATTCAGGAAAAGATGTTACATGACCTTAAATCATTTTCTAGGTCATGTTTTCCGACATTAATATGGTAGGCTCAACTTTAAGGTCATGTTTAGTTCTTATTCCTTAAATTAAGGATTAAGATTATGTCCTAAATGTTTTTTTTTCTGAGTAGACTCAACCCTACTCAATTCTGTTAAACCATTAAATTTTTCAACTCCTTGCAATCCACAGATTATGGACGAGGTGAAGGAGGGCATCAAGTACATCTTCCAGACCCTCAATGATGCCACCATGTGCATCAGTGGTGCTGGCCACTCGGGAATGGAGGCCGCTCTTTGCAATCTGATCGAGGATGGCGATGTGGTGCTCATGGGCATTACGGGTGTTTGGGGCCATCGGGCCGGGGACATGGCCCGGCGTTACGGGGCCGAAGTCCACTACGTGGAGGCGAGTTTCGGCAGAGCCCTCAGTCTCGACGAGATCACATTCGCCTTCGAGGCGCATCGGCCTCGCGTTTTCTTCATTACTCAGGGTGACTCCTCCACGGGCATTATCCAGCAGTATATCCGAGAGCTGGGCGAGCTGTGCCGGAAGTACGATTGCTTCCTGGTCGTGGATACGGTGGCTTCCTTGGGCGGTGCCGAATTCCTGATGGACGAGTGGAAGGTGGATGTGGCGTACACGGGCTCCCAGAAATCCCTCGGCGGTCCTGCCGGACTCACGCCCATTTCGTTCAGTAAACGCGCCCTAACGCGCATCCGGAAGCGCAAAACCAAGCCGAAAGTGTACTACTTCGACATCCTGCTGATCGGCCAGTACTGGGGTTGCTATGGCACCCCTCGGATCTATCATCACACCATATCCTCCACCCTGCTGTACGGATTGCGCGAGGCTCTGGCCCACTTTTGTGCCGTGGGCCTGAAGGCGGTGGTGCGACGCCATCAGGAGTGCTCCAAGCGGCTGCAACTGGGCATCGAGGAGCTGGGACTGGAGATGTTCGTCCAGCGGGAGGACGAGCGACTGCCCACGGTGAACGCGATAAAGGTGCCCTTTGGAGTGGACTGGCGGAAGGTCGCGGAATACGCCATGCGCAAGTGAGTATTGCAAGCTATTGTTCTTAGCATTAAAATATTTTTAACATAATATATTGAACATAAGCCGATTCTTTTTAAGAGCAACCTATTTCGACTATTTCAAATATTAAAATTATTATAAATATTAAAACATCACAAATACATAAAAATGTTCTTTTAAATACTGATCTTCGTAAGATCTAAAAATTAGAACCCATTATATATCGATTATTTAAGATCTAATTTCATTTTTAAATTTTACTTAAAAAATCTTGTATTAGTTTTACTCCGAATTAATAGAGCCCATCCAATCTTAATTTAAACTTCAAATATTTTCAGGTACAGCGTGGAGATCAGCGGCGGATTGGGACCCACTGTGGAGCACGTCTTTCGTATCGGTTTAATGGGCGAAAATGCCACCGTGGAGCGCGTGGACATGGTGCTCAGCATCCTGAACGAGGCCATCCAGAGCAGCAAATTGGGAATTAAGACCGAACGCTCCAAAATTTAGTGACGCATTATTGTTCGCCCTTGTTTTAATTGGTTTTTAAATAAAATATAAATATAAACTTAACAATTTAAACTTATCGCCGATTATAATCGTAGGTGCTGAAATGTATCGTCGATTACCGATAATAATGCCAGATCAACGTTGCACTTGTTTTCATTATTAATATCGATAAATGGTTTTAATTTTTTTAATTTCTATAATAGTTATTTGTAATAGTAATTAGATAATGAAAAAAGCTTGAATCGTAAGAATTTCTTACATTAATTACACAGAAAGATCTTCTTTTTAAATTCTTGGCACTCCAGTAATGAGTATCAACCGGAAGCTGAAGAACTTTCCTGAAAGAAAAAACTATTTAGGGTCAGCAGACAGCGACAAAAATTGTCTCATCAGATTAAACTCGTGCTTCTCAGAGTGTAATTATTTGAAATCATATTCAAGGGATCTCCAAAACGCTTCCATAGCATACACAGCTCATGTAGTAGGCACAAATTTAGGTTCCCCAGCCAATTTGGAACCCATCTTGGAGTATACTCGGCGGAAAACAATGCGTTACATGGGGGATACAACTTAGATTTATTGAACGCCGATGCTAAATCGACTCGTCCAAGCACTCTCACAGACACTTAGATAAAAAAAACAAAAAAAAATTGTACACTTAAATGTTTATTTGTTATCAAAATCAGTGGACGCACATTGCCCAAATCATTTCATCCATCTTGTGTACTTAAAACTCTCCCAAATCAGCCGCAGATTGGTTTAACCCTGCTTCTGGGCCAATTCGCGGGCCTTGGCGCGCTCCAGCTTGGAGATGCGGGCCAGACTCTTCGAGCCAAGGATGCCACCGCCCCAGTGGCGACGGATCTCCTCGTGGCGCTCGTTGAAGTTGGTCTTCACGGCCTCCAGGACCTTGCCGAAGTTGGCCTTGTCGTTGTTGTCGACGGTGGTCAGGGCGAGGGTGGTGCAGGTCTTCCTGCGCACCAGGCGACCCAGACGAGCCTTGCCCTTCACGATGCAGTAGGGCACGCCCATCTTGCGGCAGAGGGCGGGCAGGAAGAGGACCAGCTGAAAAGCACAGAAAGAGATGCGAAAAATGCACATTAGTTGGGTTGTCTTCAAAAACCACGTGGTCGGGGTGTTCTGGGTATCTGGTTTTATTACGCTGCCCTTAATTCCTTGGCTCTTAAGCGCTGTGCTGATCATGAGCTCAATCTCTTGGTTAATTACAAGCATGTCTGCAGTAGACTTAGCACTCAATCTCAACTAGTAAAATATTCAACAATAAAGCTTAGTTGCTATATACTAAAGATCAAACTTAGCAAGGTTCTTCATTTGAAAATGGTTAAATCTATAATAAAAGTACATTTATCTAGGTTGTGAAAAATATTAATCAATTATTAAAATGTGCTTGGCCTCAAAACACAACTTACTGCAATAAAATGTTAACCTTAAACAACACCTTGGCTGTTTATTTAAATCATAGATATGGCTGAGATGTATTATAAAACACCTTAGCTTAGTAACTAGCCCAAAGATTAAGCTCTGATTTACACACATTTTTTTCAAGGAATTAAAAATCAGGCGTCAATTCTCCACATGGCAAGCTTCCCGCCCAAAAGAGAGCGGGAAGCCCTTCGGTTGAAGAAATTCAAAGTTTACATCATAGCAACGAGAGATAAAACCATAAAAACTTGCAATTTCACAATCTCCAGAGATAAATATCGAGAACGTGGAAGTGCAAATTTGATTGAAGTGTTGTAGACTCCAACAAAAAAAAACTCACCTCCAGAGGATCAACATCGTGAGCGATGACAACCAGCTGAGCTTTCTTCTGCTCGATCAGCTTGGTGACCGTGTTGGTACCGGCGGACACGTAGCTGGGCTTCTTCTTGGGCTCCACATCCTTGCCCTTGGCCTTGGCCTCGGCGATCTTCTTCAATCGCTGCTTCTTGGCCAGAGGCGACTCGGGGCGGTACTTCTCCAGCAGCTTGAACAGCTTGACGGCGGTGGTCTTGTCCAGAGTCTGGCTGAACTGGTGGATTGGCGGCGGGACCTTGAGGCGCTTCTGGAGCACAGCCTTTTGCCGCTGGACCCGGATGTATTTGGGCCAACGAACGAAACGGGACAGATCGCGCTTGGGCTGCACATTCTGGCCTGTAAAAATGTTACAACTTTATTAAATAATCTATCTATTAACTTGAGTCTAATCATGACTCCCAATAGTTTCAAGAACAATTTTATTACTTTAAAAGTTATTAGAATTTTGCAACGCGGAAGCCGTGCAAATACTCTAGAAACTTTTTTAAACCCATTAAACTAAAGGAAATGTATAACTTACCGATTCCGAAGTTCTTGGGCCGCTTCTCGAACAGCTGGTTGACGACCTTCTTGACCACGGGCTTCTTAACCGCCAGAGGAGCTGGAGCTACCTTCTTGGTCACTGGCTTCTTCTTTGGCCTGGGCTGTGATTAAAACACGAATAACATTAATTGTTTATTAAACCACTTTAGTAGGTGTTACTTACCTTCTTGACAACCATTTTCAAGCAGTTGTTTCAAAGGTTTCTACCGAAATAAGCTTAGTTGCTAGAAGAAAATAAAGAGAAGCATTAGGTTTAAGCTTGTCAATCACACAAACAGGCTGAAAATTTAGTTGGCCAGCAAAACACGTGCAAAACATCAAGTACAATAAAAAAAAGAAATAAAAAAAACCATGTTGTGAGTGTGTGTGTGTGACACGGGGGTGTAAACAACCAATACTTTTACTGCATATCTCAATAAAACTGGAGTGCTTTATTAAATTTAGCTCAGTTTACTTCATTTTAAGCCGTTTCGAGTTTTTTAAGTTTCAATCAACACTTTTACACGACACACACACGCACACACCCATACATCAACATGCCGCATCGCACATTTTTGTTAAAATCAGTTTCAATTTGTCTTATTTCACCGGAAAAAAAGGTTTTGTGGTATATAATATCCACTCCATGTGTTGTTTACACTTTGTATTTTCAAGTAGCACCTTTTATTTGGCTCTCGGCCCCACATTAAAAAAATATATATAAAAAAAAAAGGGTTTTGCACAATTTTTCGCCGGACACTTAATTTTATGCTGATTTCTTCTTGTAGCAATTACCTGGGACTAACACGACCACGAACGTATCGAAATACTCGCTGCAAGTAAATTAAAAAGAGATATTTTAAGTACAATTGTCAAGCGGAGTTCGCGGAGCACATGCACTCACCGGAAACGTGGAAATTAAAAAGAAAGGAAACGGGCAGTTTCTAGAGGTGGTAAGAGCTACGGTTCTATCGATGAGACATCGATAAGGCTTATGTTAGAGATGAGCGATACTTTTAAGAATCTATTCGATAGTATCTAATTTTAACGGTTTTTTTCATTAAAAGCTGTACGAAATTTTTTTTAATAGAGTCTTAAAACTAATACTATACGAAATGCCCGAATTGATTGACCAAATAATACGCTGCTCACGAAAAGGTTTGGTCATCAAAAATTAGATGGGCTATCGATAGTTTGATATGGTGAATATTATCAGTGTGGCCATAACTTGTAGAAAAACGCCAAAACCAGCTAAGATTTTCTACATCCAAAAACATTTTAAGGAATAAAAACATAAATATATTGAATCGATTTATTACTATAGTTGGCAAGATACAGATAATAGTTTCCAAATTATTATTTTTTTCATTTTACTATGATAACATAGATAATTGGGAAACAAAAATATCTTCCAGCTTCAGAATTGTAACTGTAATATTGTATATTATAATTCATTAATTTCACCAATATTAAAACAAGTCCTACTGAATAATGATTTACGTAATTAAAACTTGCAGAATTCTCACTGCATATGGAGTGGTTACATGTATAATTACATTAATGTATAATAATTATTAATATGATTGAAGAAAAAATAGTCACAATATAATCTATGTTATTGAGTATTATTTGATCGCCCACAAAATAATTAATAAATTACTCAAGGATTAACAATTATTTTTGAGCGAGATTTTTCTGAATAAAAAAATTTTTTTGTGCCTCATTCTTGAAAGGGATTGTTATGCATTTGATTAAGCGTGAATCGTGACAAACCCAAAAAATGTATATCAAATTCATTGTTTTTTCATATAATTTTGATTAAAAATAAAAAAACTTATTTTGAAATTGGGTTTCTTTTTGTTTGGGTTGATTGACTAAATAAGATACCAAAACAATCAAGTTATTATAGTAATTTAGTCAAAATGTGGAAGTGGAATAAAATCAATGAACACATTATTTAGCTAAAACAGAAAACAAATTAAATTTTCATAACTAGCCAGATTGCGATTAAAATAACTTGAGCATTCAACTGGTTTCATTAATGTTATAATGTTTTTTAGTTTGAGTTAATTGAGTACGATTGCTCAGTTCTAATAATAGCTAGATCCAGCTAGAAACCAGTTAAGAATGCAGCCCTAAAACTAGCGAATTCAACTGGTGGCTGTTTCTAGTGCAGTATTTTCTGTGCGGTATTTTAACCTGGGTTTTATTAGCGTTTTTCCGCTGTTGTCTCTGTCCAACTCGCTGTCCAAAAAAAATTTCTGGCCCTGCGCTTGCGCTTATTGCTTAATAAACCAATTGTGACCGTTAAACGCGAGTGCCAAAGTCACACAAAACTTAAACGGAGTGACTAAAAAGTGGCCTGCGAAATCCCGGAAAAATGAAAGCCGTGGAAAAACAGGGCTAACAAACGCAGGCCACCATTTTTAATTTCTTTGTTTATTTTGTGCCCATCTTCGCGAGCGACAGAGACAGAGGGAGAGAGAGCAGGAGGAGCTGGAAATCGAAATGGAAATGGAGTGAGCACAGGGAAAACGGATAAATTCCAGCGATGGCCAGCAGCGCTGGAAGTGCGGGAAGTATTCCCGGATCCGTTGTTTCTGGCGGAGGAGGATCCGCTGTTTCCAGTTGTGGGACCATGGCCTTGTCCTCCACCGTATCCGGTGGTCCGCCCGTGAACCACGCCCACGCCGTCTGCGTCTGGGAGTTTGAGTCGCGCGGCGGCAAGTGGTTGCCATATTCGCCGGCCGTTTCGCAGCATTTGGAACGCGCCCATGCCAAGAAGCTGACCCGCGTCATGCTGAGCGACGCGGATCCCAGCCTGGAGCAGTACTACGTCAATGTGCGCACCATGACCCAGGAATCGGAGGCGGAATCGGCGGGCTCCGGACTTCTCACCATCGGCGTGCGGAGGATGTTTTACGCCCCCAGCTCGCCGGCGGGCAAGGGCACCAAGTGGGAGTGGTCGGGCGGCAGTGCCGATAGCAACAACGACTGGCGGCCATACAACATGCACGTCCAGTGCATCATCGAGGACGCCTGGGCGAGAGTAAGTGTTCGGAAGTCTGAAATTCCTTTAGTACTTTATGCTCCAATTGCGAGGGTTTCAGGATGTTGAGCTAAAAGGCTGTTAGTTTGTAGCTTTATCATGAGAATGCAAAGATAATTTCAAGGAGCCATGTTCTCGGATATATTAGGATATATGTATTTATACTCGTTAGAAGTCTGTAAACCTACTTAAAATACTTTCTCGAGGTATTCTATATGTAATTTTGATTTTAAGAAAGTTAAACACTTTCCAGAATTTTCTCGAGGTATTCTAATTTAATTTTGATTCTTAGTAAAAATAATAAAAATTGTGATCAATAATTGATGAAAAAAGGTTAAAGTATGTTTCTAGGAATTGCATTTTATCAGATATCAAATATATATATTATAAAAAATATATATTTTAAAAAATATATAATAGACCAAAATTAAATCCATTTTGTTTGCTGCTTTAATGCAATTTTCATAAATATATATAAATCCAACCGTTTTTTAAATGAATTTTAAAGTCTTTTTTTAAGGTTTTGCATCATAGTACCAAGTTTTTATATTTGATATAGTAATAATCACATAATACAAGTCCTGTTCCTATCTAGCAACAACCTGTTCTAATTGGTATTTTCGAACTTTTCCGCAGGGCGAACAAACCTTGGACTTGTGTAATACCCACATCGGCCTGCCATACACCATCAACTTTTGCAATCTCACCCAGCTGCGCCAGCCCAGCGGACCCATGCGCAGCATCCGGCGAACCCAGCAGGCGCCGTATCCACTGGTGAAACTCACGCCGCAGCAGGCCAACCAACTCAAGTCGAACTCCGCCAGCGGGAGCAGCCAGTACAACACTCTGCCCAAGCTGGGCGACACCAAGAGTCTGCACAGAGTGCCCATGACCAGGCAGCAACATCCATTGCCCATCAGCCACCAAGTTCAACAGCAGCAACAGCAGCAGCACCAGCAACAACAGCAACATCAGCAACAACATCAGCAACAACATCAGCAGCAACATCATCACCAGCAGCAACACCAGCACCAGCACCAGCACCAACACCAGATGCAGCATCATCAGATCCATCATCAGACGGCGCCCAGGAAACCGCCAAAGAAGCACAGCGAGATCTCCACCACAAATCTCCGCCAGATACTCAACAACCTGAACATCTTTAGCAGCAGCACCAAGCACACGAACATGGCGACGGCGGCCAGTGCCAGTTCGTCCTCCTCATCGGCCTCCCTGCACCACGCAAATCACCTGTCGCATGCCCATTTCTCGCACGCCAAGAATATGCTGACCGCCTCCATGAACAGCCATCACAGTCGCTGCTCGGAGGGATCACTGCAATCGCAAAGGAGCAGTCGGATGGGTTCACATCGCTCGAGATCGCGGACGCGTGCCTCGGATACGGATACGAACAGCGTGAAATCGCATCGCCGGAGACCCAGCGTGGACACCGTGTCCACTTACCTCAGTCACGAGAGCAAGGAGAGTCTGCGCAGCAGGAACTTTGCCATTTCGGTCAACGATCTGCTGGACTGTTCGCTGGGTAGCGATGAGGTGTTTGTGCCCTCGCTGCCGCCATCGTCGCTGGGTGAAAGGGCACCGGTGCCGCCGCCATTGCCGCTGCATCCGCGCCAGCAACAGCAGCAGCAACAACAGCAGCAACAGCTGCAGCTGCAACAGCAACAGCAGCAGCAGGCGCAGCAGCAACAGCAGCAATCAATCGCCGGTTCGATTGTGGGCGTGGACCCGGCCAGCGATATGATATCGCGATTTGTCAAGGTGGTGGAGCCGCCGCTGTGGCCCAATGCGCAGCCCTGTCCCATGTGCATGGAGGAGCTGGTGCACTCCGCCCAGAATCCGGCCATTTCGCTGAGTCGCTGCCAGCACCTGATGCATTTGCAGTGCCTCAACGGGATGATAATTGCCCAGCAGAACGAAATGAACAAGGTAAGCACTCTGGCGGTACACTGAATTCCCCCAATAAGAGGGAGATGGCATCGACAACCTGCTTATGTTCATTTACACCCTACCTTTTAGAACCTCTTCATCGAGTGCCCTGTGTGCGGAATCGTTTACGGTGAGAAGGTGGGCAATCAGCCCATTGGCAGTATGTCCTGGAGCATAATCAGCAAAAATCTGCCAGGACACGAGGGTCAGAACACCATACAGATTGTCTACGAGTGAGTGCGAATCGATTTATAGCTCTGACGACGGTCATCAATAACCCAATATTTCAATTGAAGCATTGCATCGGGCCTGCAGACGGAGGAGCATCCGCATCCGGGACGAGCCTTCTTCGCCGTGGGATTCCCACGGATCTGCTACTTGCCGGACTGCCCACTGGGGCGAAAGGTGCTGCGCTTCCTCAAGATCGCCTTCGACCGCCGTCTGCTTTTTTCCATTGGCCGATCGGTGACCACCGGACGCGAGGATGTGGTGATCTGGAACAGTGTGGATCACAAGACGCAGTTCAATATGTTTCCGGATCCCACCTATCTGCAGCGGACCATGCAGCAGCTGGTCCACCTGGGCGTGACGGACTAAGGATAAGGGAGATAAGGGAGAAAGAACCCAAACACCCACCCACCGAAGCCCCTGAAATGAAAACAAAACCCTCACCTCGATCACTCTCTTCCATTCGCTAATAAGTTACTCTCTACATAATCTCAGTGTGTGTGCAATCCTCGTTTACTATGATATATTTTTTTTATAGATATATTGTAATAGCGTTCGAGCTGCTCGAACCCTAAACAACAGCAAACCACAATGGCAATTGTAGCTTCCTTTCCGCTCTTCCAATTCGTATTTGTACTCACTTAGCCGATAAGGTTCAGTACATCATATGTATTAGCTAGTTATTTAGTTAGTTGTAGTTTTAATTTTAGTTTCCAAGAGAATCTTGACCCAAGACACCTATTAGTATAAGGCATTATCCTGATTCCTGATTCGATTCAAGCCACACCACGCCACGCCATCCCTCAAGCATTCGAGTGTAAGCTGTGCCAAAATCGTAGCGCTCCCGTTTAGGATATGTATATTGTTGATATAGATAGCATATAAACCGTCGCCCATCTCTCCATCTCTCTCGGTTTCGAATTTCTCTTTTCTAATGGGCCTTTATAAGCCTTTATAAGCCTTGAGGAATCCCTTAGGATAGGTATATGCTATAGGTTTAATCGTGTTCAGAGAGAGGACTGGAGATGGGCAGATTCGATAGACTTGTCTCACTCGTCTTGGCCATTTAATCTCTTCCATTCAGCGAATTTGATGTGATTTTAATTTGAATTATTCATTAATGAACAGAGCCTGCTACGCATATAGGGAGCTTAGTTGTAAAAATCAGCCAGATATTCCATTATATATATATATATACATGCATAAACATACATTTATCATACCGCATACATACCACATAAAGTAATTTTTTTAATTGAATCTTTTGCACACATTTGATGAATTGTTGCTTTCATATTGATATCAGCTTATGTCCGCGTCACCATATTTGATATGATATGATTTTACCAAGTTGTATTTAGCACTGATTAGTTTTTAGTGTTCATTGCGAATATTCCACAGCAAATTCCACACCATTAATATATGTATGCATATAACATATACAGTACATTATACATAGTTCAAATAAAGTAATTTCATGTTTTATCATGTTTAAATGGGTTGTACGTTTTCTTGGTTTCTTATTCTCTCGAAAAATGACATAATAAATATTTATGTATCTATTTGATTGCTTTTATAGGTTTTAATCAAAATTTAAGAGAAATTTGTGTTTTTTTAAATCATTTTTTGTCAACTGTTTATTTAGATTTGAGACAAAGAACTTTTAATTTCTTAATTCTTATTTGAAATAATGATTGTATACTAATTGGTAGAATAATGTGAAATTCCAATTGGGTGCTCTTTGGCGTGTTTTTATTGCATCGCCAGTTTCTCTGCATTGCAATGCAATTCAAATCAATCAGTTGACATTTTTGGGACTCTCAAGGTTCGTTTTCATTTTCATTTTCGGTTTCGGTTTCGTTTGCCGTTTAGCAGTTTTCGGCTTCAGTTGCTGCCGTGAATCACTTAAAATAAATTAATAAAAGACAAAAAATCATGAAAATCAGATGCATTTTTTGTCATTGTGCACATTGCACAGTGCGTGATGTTGGCGATGTTGGTGAAGTTGCTCCGGGCCATTTAAGGCGCAGCGGCAACATGTTGCAGACGTGTGTTGTCGCTGTGTCGCCTCTTCAACTGCCTACGTGCTGACGTCAGACAGGCGCAAGGACAGTGTCCAAAAGTGGCCAATAAAACGTGGCTTAAAGCTTTTCATGGCTTTCACTGCACCTCCAAGGGCGGTCATCTGTCTGCAAGCGGCAACATCAGCAGCTGTTGCTCTTGCAAGGCGTTAGTTTGGCATTAGCCATATTTTTTTTAAAACCAACACGTGGCTGCGTTTTCCAGAGTCTGAAAATTTTTCAAAAAAAAACATCCTTTTTCTCGACTAGAAGTTGCACATGTTGCTGATGTTGTTCCTGCAGCAATTGCAGCTGCTGCTGTTGCAAGGCGTTACTTTCGATTATGTCTGATTTGAATGTGAACCTTATGATCATATAGAAATTGATGTTAGAAAACTTTTCATGGGCCTAACACCTAGAAACAGCACTTGTTGCAGTTGCTGTTGCTGGCAATATTGCTGATATTGCTGCTGTTTTTGCTGCTGCTCCTGCTGATGCGGCTGTTTTCCTTGTGCCAGTTGCATAAGCAAATGTTTTCCTAGAATTTACAGCATTTCATGCAATTTATATGCGATTTTATGTGAATGACAACGTTGACATTCAACACACGCACCTCAGCGGATAGAGCAGTAACATATGGAACATACATATATGTATGTATGCAGGGGGAAAGAGAGAGCGAGAGAGAGGTGGCAAGTGCGTGATGATGAGATCGCTAATAAGGTGGTTTTGGCCAAAAAAAAAAACAAAAGCCTGCTCCATTGACCCTGTGGCAATCGCGTTTTTTTTATTGTTTTGTTTTGTTTTTTTGGCCTCAGCCTCGTCCTGGCCATTTTCATTTTGTGATAAACACTGGCGATAAGGCCATCCGATTTGGCCCTCTATCTACAGTTCTTTAGATTCATACATATAGCTACATATTCAAAAGAAAACATCTTTATCTTAAGCTTTATTATCAGATATAAAACTATATAATATATAATTATATCTATGTATATATATATATAGATATTTTGCTACAAATTTTTAATGAGAGAATTGTAATTACTCCATTCTCTCATTGAATATTGTATTTTATTGTTTTTTTTTTTAATATGTTTAACTCTGTACTAATGTGTTTTAAACATAAACAGAAAATAATTTAATAATTTCCATCAAATTTAATAAGATTTTTATAAGACAAAATTTTAAAAAAAGCAAACAAATTTATAAAATTATTAGTAACATTTAATATAAATGTTTCCAAAAACGTTTTTCAAGCAACTAGTTACTCACTATAAAAATTCAAATATGCTACAAATTCCAATTGGCATGCTTCATTTGTTTTGGACTTGCACAGCAAAGTCTCATAAGAAAAATATGCAAAGGGTTTGGCAGGCATTGACTTATGTATGTTCCTGTTTATGTTCTTGGTTATTTAATCATTATTTTTTATTCTTGTTCCAGTCATTCCACTATCCCCCTCCCACTCGCACACCCAGAAGTCATTAGTCATGCAACTGAGCAGGGATTATCAAGTGCTGGTGCTCTCGCGCTCGCTCTCACTTTCCTTATCTCTCAGGATCAGCTGAGGCGTCGACAGAGAGATGTACACTGAAAAGAAAACTATTATAAACTATTATAAATGGGTCATATTAATATCTTGGTATTTCAAAAAGTTTCTTTTGCATGATAGTATCTGTATTCAATTTCCATTACATCTCAAATTACCATATCCATTGGAAATATCTATTTTGCTATTAAGAACGATTTAAGTTGCACTTTTTTTTTAATAGTCTGCTTTGGGCACCAAAAAGTAGGCAATGATTTTGGCGAGTCAATAATTTTTGTGTTCTAAAAAATCTCGAAAAACGTTTGTTAGAGAAACAGTCATGCGCCCAGTTATGATAGTTTTAAAAAAATTTGGAAAAATTTTCGGCGAGTGTAGAGAGCGTTGCAGTGGCAGTTGCGTCGACGCCGGCGTTTTGGGCGGCCGAGAGAGCCAGCGCCTAAATGCAGCAACAACTGCGGCTTGCAATCAGTCAAGAGCCTCCGCTCGTGCCAACCGCATCTTGCCACGCCCCTCAGCCCTACGCCCCTTTCGCCGCACAAACCCCACTTCGAACTTCGTCATTGTTACATTTATAACAATCAATTTTTAAAGTGTTTATTTTTTTGACAGTTTTGTTGCTAAATCAGGAGTGTTTTATATTGGTGATAAAATTACTTAAAGGCTTACTTTTTCAATCAAATGCAAATCGTTTTTGAAGTGAATTTCCTTGACTGCTTTGTGGCAAAATATAGTGTTTTTTTTCGGTGAAATATTTGTTTAAGCTGAATACTTAATACTTTTTTTTTCAAATCTTTGTTATTGGTCGCGTGTGACAGCAGCAACAGCAAACTTATAAACCGCAAATCAATCAAACAATCGTAGAGTGGGAAAAAAGGCAGCGCCCGCGTTTTAACCGCGCTCAAGTCGCTGACAACTTTTCGCCGGAGAGCCGTCGCAATTTGATCTTTCCGTAAATTAAACTATTTACTGTTTAAATATTTGCCAAGTACACAAAAATACACACATTTGCTGCTCGCTGTCGCCTCGTCTTAAATTACAAAAGCCTCGAGAAGTCGACGTCCCTCTGATAACAAACAGTAAGAGCAGCAGCAGCACAGCAGGTGAGTATAATTACTACACAGGTAGTACAGAAAGATATATTCACATATACTATGTAGTGGGTGACAGAGGCACAACATTAACTACAATGTTGGGGGAGAAAATCTAACAGTTTTGTGGCGATTTTTGTGGTTTTCCTGACCTGTCGCCATCTAGCGGCGTCTCAGAAGAACTATGAAAATATTATGGCTATATGACACTGGTCAATAAGTTTTTTAAATTCCTATGAAGTTTAATTTTAGTTTGAAAACATTTTCGAGAAGCAGCCGGTGTTTCTCAAATAACACTGTTTTTTTTCTCCATGAACATACAGTGCCATAATGCCTTAAATTTGCATCTATGATTATTTTGTTAGCCATAAATCTTGACTGACCAAAACAGAGTGATTTTCGATAATAAAACGGTTTTTAATTGCCTAACAGCAAAATATGACGGTTTCGTTTTGCCGTTTTGGTAAATTTATGAATTTATGCGATCGACGATCGCCGTTCTTAGGGCATTGGCCACACGCCAGCCCACGCGATTTGTATAAGGTATTGCATACGGATCGTGATATAAAGTGTATCATTTGGTCTGGCGGACATAACTTTATTGGACCACCGCTTTGATTGATGCTCCATAAATGCGTTAAATGGATGTTCGTCTGACGTTTGACCGCTTTGATTTGGATATTGTTCTTAAATTGTTATGGTGGATTATGATAATAGCTACAAATTGATTTAAGGCGGATTGAACTACTTTTTTGGAAACAAACTCAAAGCTATGATTTTACATTTAAAAGTAAGATAAATTTGTAGAAGAATAACATTGTAATGATTTCAAGACTAAAGATAAAGGTGGGTTAAATTTTTGTTGGGCAAGAAAGTCTTTTGATTTTCAACAGATAACAAATATATCACCTTTTTTATTTACAATTTTCAATTGGAAACTATATTTTTATACCCTTGCAGAGGGTATTATAATTTCAGTCAGAAGTTTGCAACGCAGTGAAGGAGACGTTTCCGACCCTATAAAGTATATATATTCTTGATCAGCATCACTAGTAGAGTCGATCTAGCCATGTCCGTCTGTCCGTCTGTCCGTCCGTCTGTCCGTCTGTCCGTCCGTTTATATGCAAACTAGTCTCTCAGTTTTAAAGCTATCTGCATCAAACTTTCCCAAAAGTTGTCTTTCTATTGCAGGTAGTATATAAGTCGGAACGAGCCGGATCGGACGAATATAGCATATAGCTCCCATAGGAACAATAGGAAAAATAAATGAAAAAAAATTATAACTTTGCTGTTTTTTAATTTTTTGTTTAGTTCTTCGACATATAGTAATGGTAAAATATTTCCGATTTACGGTTTAAATTTTATCAAAATCGGACGACTATAGCATATAGCTCCCATAGGAACAATCGGAAAAATAAATGACAAAAAATTATAACTTTTCTGTTTTTAATTTTTTGTTTAGTTCTTCGACATATAGCAATGTTTAATTATTTCAGAATTATGGTATAAATTTTATCAAATCGGACGTCTATAGCATATAGCTCCCATAGAAATAATTAAAATATATAAAAATAACTATCTAATAATTGAGCTGCAAATTATCATAGTTTCAATGTTTTTTTTTAGCACATACTCAAATAAATCATAATTTAAATGTTTTCAAAAGTATTTAATTAATGCAATAGCTGCAAGGGTATATGAACTTCGGCTTGCCGAAGTTTGCTTTCCTTCTTGTTTATAATAAAAAAGCCTTAAGCGTCTTTGTCTTTTGTATGTACGATAAATTTAAAAAAAATGTATTCCTTATTTATATTTTACAAAGGTGAATGTCAATTTGCCGCATTTCATTGAGACATTTGCTAACTTGACCAGACCTTTCTACCTGACCCATCTCCTCGCCCTAAAAATCAATCGTTAGGTGCTCACTTTGAAGCTGGCTCAGTTTTCAAGTTCAATTGCTTGATTGAATGGGGCTCTGGGGCCAACGAGTGTTTGCCCAATTGTGGTTTTGAACTTGTTTGGCTTTTGGCCGAGCATTTCCCCGGACAACCCCTCTCCTAACCGCCCCCATCCACGCCCCCTTAGATGCATTGTCAGTTGACCGAGCCCGTTGATGCTAACCAAAAGCGAAGCCAAAATGTTGCGGCCGTGCTAATCAAGCTAGCAATTCAAATGCACAGCGAAAAAAACAATAATATAAAAACAGTATATAGCAAGGTAATGTTAAAAAGAATGTTAACTAAATGTGTAATCAATTTCCCAAATAAAAAAAAAACAAATTAAATCTCCGATAAGTGCCTATACTGATAAAAAATGGAATAGTACAAATAATTATTTGACTATTGAATTCAAAATTTTATAATTAATATTTTAATTGAATATTAAATCAAATTATTTGATAGTATGATATTATATACAACAAATATTTTAGTTAACGTTAAAATTTGGAATAATTGTATTTTATTTTGAATTTTTAAATTAAATTTTCAAATATTAAATTCAATTCCAAAAAGTTTTTTTTTACCAGTAAACAGAATAAAAAATTATTTTATTCTAAAAATGTCACGTAAAATTCACTTTAGTTTTAAGCCTAGCTACGATTTTTCCCTAACACGTTTTAAGAGAATTTGCATTTAGCGGTATCCAATCCCGATCGTCAGTTTCTCTCCGTGCATTAGCGATGCACTTGACTGTTTTTTTTTTTTGTATATGCAGTTGCTGTCCATGTTTGAAGTTATCCATTTACGGGGGAAATGTCACAACTTGTTGGGGTGTGGAGATCGAAGCGACTCTGACCGATTCTGGCCGATTCCATCCGATTCTGGCTTGCCTCGTTCACGGTGCCCATAACACTGATCATGATCGATGGCAATTGATATTACTCAGTTAGCTTTGCGGAGCAGCGACATTTTATAATCATCAAATAAATCAACATGAGAAATGTGCAGCGAAATAATTGCATCATCAGCCAAAACAGAAAATCTCTGACCACCCTCTATGGAATTAATCTTAATCTGCGCTGTACTATCTTGTATAACATTATATATGTATGGTATATTTTTTTTTCAGTCCTCAATCATCTGCCATGGAGGTGGAATGCGATTTGGGTGATATACAAAATGAGGAATTGCTGAGAAAAATGGTAAGTTTTTGGGGTATTCTTTTAATGATACATTTTTACAGAATATTACAATTTAAGAATTGTTTATCAACTGTCAGAGTTCTCAATTAAGTTCTTGTTTTATTTTATTGCATGCATATTCTTGAACTTTATTAGTATCCATTTGTTAAAAGCACTCTGATTGTTGTGCAAACATCTGGCTGCAGTTCATTGCCTCCTTGCCGGACTTGTGTCCCCATTCCCAGCTCATTGCCAATGGCATTGCCTTTAAAGCCCTGTTTTTCCCCAGACGACACTTTCGAGAACTGGCCAGAAGCGATCCAGACCATCCATGGCCAGAGATCCACTCACTCGGTTAGTCAGTCTCCGTCGCCGTCGTCGCCGTCGTCGTCGTCAACCCAAACCAAACAAAACCAAACCAAAGCCAACCCAGTTCAACCTGGCCAAATTGGGTCATTTATGGGGTTGCTCACTGTAGCTCATTTGGCGGCGTGGGCCGCTAGTCGCTGACTTGGCTCAGACATTGGCAATAATCGTTAAAAAGTCGTTAGAAAAGTCAGTGGAAAAACGATGACGATGTCGCATCGGAGACCTGGCCAAATAAATGATCTATCTATCTGCATTAGTGAAGAATAACAAAGATGTGCTAGTTTTCTCCAAAGCGATATTAGAATACCCTTGAATCGAAAAATGTATATAATGAAGGTTAATTTACCAACTATCTTATATCCAAAAGTTAGGAAACATTTAGAACTTGATGTTTTTTGATAAATAATGATATGATGCGACATAATAAGTTATGTAAATAATAGTTGATACTTACAAAGAGCTTTAGTTAAAGGGAACCGTTTAAGATTATGATATCATATTATCATATTATGATATGCCAAATATACATTTAATATAACTAAAAGTTAGAAATTTTGGGGCCGGGTTTTTAGGAACTTATTTATATAGCATCAAATTCCTTACTTTTGATCTATAATATGAGGGTATAAGAAAAAAGCAACAACAAATGACAGAAAATAGCAGACGAAAGAAGAAGCAACAGCAGCAGACGATCGTCAGCCCACGCAATCGTCATTGGAGCGAGAGAGAAAGATGCAGAGTGACTAAAAGAGAGAGGGAGAGAGAGAGAGACAAATTGGGAGGCTGCGCTGTGACTGCGCTGCAACTGCGCTGCGACTGCGACGGGTGCTGATAAAAAAGCCTGAGATGATGACTCATTGGCCATGAATCAATTTCAGCTTTGGCCTCTGAGCCCGCTGACCGCTGTTGGCCTCCTCCTCCTCCTCCTCCTCCTTCTCCTTGTGCTCATCTTCCTTTCTCTTTTCTCTCTGCGATCTATTCTCCTTTGCTCCTTAAACAGGGATGGGTAAATAGTAAATAAATCTAAATACAAAAACTCGAATAATCTCCCCTGTTCAGTAATTTTTTTTAATTAGTTAACATACAACAAAACAGCTCGTTTAACAGTTTTTTGTCTTTTCAAATCCTTAATGTGATTCTATATAAAAGTAAAATTTACACCCATATTAAATGGTCATAAACTAAGCTGCATAAATTACAATGGTGTTTAGGAGATAAGAAATTTCAGATGTGTAAAGCGAAAGACAGCACCTGAAATGCTAATGAAAATAGCCATTAATAGCAAACGATGATTTGTCATAATAAATCTTATCAGTTTCCAAGCAATTCAAAAACAAATTCTTATCTTATCAACTTAAATTTATTTTAATTTAACGAGCGAAGCCAATACATGTTCAAAATTAAACTTGCATTTATAATTATATTTTTTTGTATAATCTGTATTCTTTTTAAGAATTTTGTTATAAAAATATTAGTTTGGAGGCCTTGTGAGTGGGTTACTTATTTGTGGTGCATACGGGATAGAGTTTAAATCACACTGGCAAACAGTTCATTAAAACGTGTATTTTTAAGTTAGGGAAAACATTATTTTAAATTATAAATTTGTGGAATGGAGTGCATCCCTGGCCGATCATATCCCGGCTCAGAACAAACAAGACCCCAAAAAGCCAGCGTTGGCTTGGCTGACCACGATCTCCGCGACTTTGGCCATGAGGCGATTCAATTCGACTTCGAGTTCGAGTTCGATTCGAGTCAATTCGATTCGATTCAGGCCCGAGTCGAAAAATCGTGTGGGTCGCCAGCCGCCGACTGTTGAATAAATCAGTGAGCTGAGCCAAAGTTGAATTGGCACACACGGAGTAACGAATGTAAAATAATAAAAAATAAAAATGTAAATAAAACACCCGCGTATGGCAAATGGCCAAATGCAGCAAGTGGCCAACGGACGGTGGACAGTGGACCACAAAACTGGACGCCGGACAGTGGGGTAAATTAGAACGACCGTCTAGTCACGACGTCTGCGTCTGCGCAACGTCTGCGCCAACGTCGATGAGTAATTTTTGGGGCCTGTTCGAAGACAAATCGTTACGATTCGATGGAATGGTGGGCGCCAGCGGCTCGAGTGCTTTCCAAAAACGCTGGAAATAGTTTCGAGTTGTATATAAAAAAAAACACACTTGCTTGGGCTTAAGGTGTTTATTAACATATTGCAACAATGACACCCACCTCCGGCCGCCGATTGAGTGATTTATTATTGCTGATCCGCACGGACACGAATTCTTTTCACGAAAAACCGAAATCGCACACGTTTCAATGCAAACGCAGTGTATGAGCAATATACAAAAATATTAGTTATATTTTTATTGAACGGAAAAAGGAGGGGAACTACCAGTAGATAATGTTGCAAACTCTTTTGTTCTTTTGTTTTAGACTAGTTGTTGATCGATGACTGTTTGTTAACCCAAATAGTTCAATTAATTTTAAATTCCCGCGCATATTTTGTTAGATATAATAAAGTTTTCAAAGACTTGCAAATTATCGCTCAAAACAATTTTTTTTAACTATGATAAATGTTTGCCTTATTTCTTGTAAATTAAGCTGGGTTAAAGATAAGATTTCAAGATCCCGAACATCATAGATAGTATTAGTTACTTTTTTACATAGATATGAATAGCTGTTTGCTATTTTGAACTTTATTGATAAATATTTTGATTTTCGCAATTGTAAAAAATAATTTTATAAATATTTGTCAAGCTTATTTGTGCGATTTGTGCCACTGTGCGGCCGGTCGCGTCATCTTCGTATTCGTCGCATTTTCGTATTCGGTCATATCTCGGCTCGCTGCCGACGTCGCTGCCGGCGTTGCTGCTTGCGTCGCTGCCGACGTCGTCCGCCGGTGACGACAGCGTTTAAGCGGCGGCCACTTTAGGCGGCTTTGATTCTGATTGGAAACTTCAGTCTGATTTTGGTGCTCGATCGATTGCAACGTGCCGACGCTCCGTGAAAAACAACAACTACCCAAAACAACAACGCTCAACAACAGTCAACAACGATCGCTTATTTTTTTTTTTAAACACTCTATTATTTATTTACCAATCGCACGAAATTTGACAAGGAAAGAGAGAAACGCACAGGATTAGTCACACCTTTTGCCATCAAGTGTTTTTTTACGTGCTTTTTAGCCGGTGCAACAGCAACCCCACGAAAAAAAAACTCCAATAACTACAACACAGCAACGAGAAGAAAAATTCCCAAATCAAAAAAACCAAAAAAAAAAAAAAAAAAAACAGAGGAGGAATACAAATTCTTTTTTACCTGAGGTAATTTTCTGTCATTTTGGCCAGAATGTGGGGAATAAAACGTAAAAGAAGCTGTGAACAGGCCGTAAAGCCACCTCTTTCACCCCTTCGAGCCCCATCTCTTTCACTCTTCCACCGCACATTCATTCGCATAACTTTCACACTTTCGCACAGCTTAGCTAAACCTTTTTTTTCCAAGTCTTTTTGCATAACAGTTAGTCAGTAACTGTAGCTATATCTGTACATTTGTTTAACACAGTCGTCGTTGGCATTTAAGCCAACCCTAAGAAAATTATAGCCGACTTAAAGGTAAACAAGTTGGCCGAAGACACCCACGCAATTTATTATTTAACAAGCCAATCAATAGTGACAGTAATTGCAGTAACTTCAGCTTATTGCGCACTTTCTTATTGCGTGGGAAATTGGCCAAGTGCAATCTTAAAGTTATTTGTAATGCAATTTAAAAAAAAAATAATTTTGAATTGGTCTTACTATTTAGCTTTAATTTAATAATTACAGTAATACAAATGTATCGTGTCATTAGTAACCATTACTGTTATTAAATTCATAACAATATTTTTTATCTTCTAACATATTTGATACAATGTTTTTTTTTGCAACCCAAAAAGTATATATTTCTAAAGATGTATAATTTAGTAATTATCACCGATAGTTTAAAGTAGATTGGCAAAATATTGTGGTTTCTTGAATAGTCATTAGAGCAGACGCCCTAGAGCCAACGCCTGTCAATTAGCGAGTGCTACCTGTACCTCCTTCTACACCTATTTATCTATCTCTAGCTGTATCTGTATCTGTATCTGTATCTGTAACTGCGCCAAGTGGCTTGTAAACAAACAAACGGATCTTATCGGAGAATTAGTGCTCAGCCTGTGGGTTTTGGTCGCCAGTTGATCGAAGATCCCAACTAGAACAGCTGACGAGGGCGGGGGCGGGGGCGGACTTAAATAGAAAGAGTTATACGGAGAGAGGGAGATACGTACATATGTATATACATAGTATGCTAATCGGGAGTGAATCTAATTACTGGCGAACAAGTTTACACCGCCGTGGGCCGTCGGCCTTGGCAACCGTTCTACGCTTTTCCACTTTTCCACCTATCCACCTATCCACCTTTTTTCCACTGACGAAACCAGATCACAGCCGAAAGGGATTTATTTTCGGGGTGCGGGGCACTGGCCGTAATTAGCCATGGTAATTGCTCCCATTGTCGGAGATAGATGTTCCGATAAATCTTCGCCTCGCTTAATATGCAAAACTTTGTTATTTGCCTATCACCGGGGAAATATCTCTATATGGAAGGTTGGCCTGTCTGTAAACAATTTATGACTTCAATTGGGAGTTTGATCTATTTTTATATGTTTTCTATAAAAAGTAATTTTTCTTCAAATAGAATTCAGCCACTCTGCTAGCGGTATTTTTCAGGGTCCAATGTTTTCCAAATAAAAACCTCAAATGAAACCTACCTTAAAGATAATTATCAAATAATATTCAATCTCAAGACTTATACCCTACAAAATGATCGAAAAGCGATATAATATTGATCTTAGGGACCTTACTTATTGATTATCTGGGAATCAAAATTCTGAAAGTGATAATTTTTGTTTGCTTTTGAGCAAGTATCTTAGCTTGAGAAGAGAACTCTCAAATGATCTGCGGGCCAAGATAGTTAATTTATATGAAAATCACAACCTTGACTTGAAATTAAGCAAACTATAATTTGAGAAAACAGTGCAAATCGTTTTCCGGACCGCGAAACAAAAAAAACTCCACCTGCACTAATGACTGTGGCTCTAATAATTGTGTAGAATTAACGTTATGCATAAAGATATTTTCCCCCCGTTTTACGTTTTCGTGTATGAGATCATTTCGGCTTGAAGATTTATACGAAATCGAGTTGTTGCGTTGCCTATTTTTCTTTGTTTTTTATTCCACACCGATATGGTGACGATTGGCGGCTATATATCACCTATGGATCCAAGCTTGCATTATAATTTCCCACACGCTTAACCATTTGACAGCTGTCCATCGATCAAAAAGCCGAAAGACCCAAAAACCAAAAATTGAGTTATTTTTTTAACGTTTTCCCATGGCCCAGTGGGGACCGGCTAATGTGTGTGCCCAGTTTTCTGGGGTCTTTTATATGCAAGCAACGGCCCACGAAAGTGCTCCACTTTTAGAACCCGATTGGGGTTTTATAGAGCCATGTTTTATTCACCTGGGGCGATGCGATGTCATACCCAAAATAAGACGCAAACAATTAACAGCGAAACCGAAAACACAAATAAGTCCACGAAAGCAAACATAAACATGTTTTGCCCGCTCAGTTGGCTTCGCTGCCTTCGTCGACTGCAAATGACACAATTCGGAAAGATTCTAGACTCTAGCTTCTAGATTCTAGATTCTAGCTTCTGTACTCTCGATGCCATATTCTCGATTCGCAATTGGGCGAACAGTGGCAATTAGGTCACTTTAATATGCATATGCACATAGAACAGATTGAAGGGGAATCGGATCGGAATTGAAGCGAAATTGAAATCGAAATAGCCATAAAAATACAAAACAAATATATTCAACAAGTGACGGCAATTAACGCCGGCAGCAAAGTGCAAAGCTATTTTTTTCCAAACGATTGTAGTGCTTTAGCGCTTGCTTTCACTAACAAAAATTTTTTGCTTTAGTTTTAAAAAAAAAATTAATGTAAACTTTTCAAATAAAACAGTTTGAATTTGCCATGAAAATGAGTGATAACTAAATAAAACTCCTTCTGAGATGGAAAACTTATTGAATATTAACAAAAAAGACAACCCAATAATGATAAACTTCAATTTGAATATGTATATAGATATGAATATATTAATTTTATTTCAAGAAAATCAATTTAAAAAATACAATTCATATAAATTTATGTATTTATATAGTTTTAGTTAATTAATTGATCGTCAATTGATCGTTCTGTGTGTATTAAAAAATATTAAAACTTTGTGAAAAGCTATTACATTTGTATTATAATCATTAGTTATTTCAATGATGTATTTGACACGAGCTTAAAAAAATCTGATTAGGAATTGGAAATCCTCATCAGCTGGAAAATAAATTGTCCAACATTGCGTATGAGTGATAATCTTTATGTATCCCAGTTCCAAATCCAGCGATAAGTTTTAAAATGTAGGTAATTTTTTTTCACGTTTACCTGATTGTTTTATGGAGCTATTATCTATAGGGAAATATTCAGTAAAATATGTACTATTTTTAAAAGCTTACTATCTGGAATTTTTCTTAACATTTCTTGTCTTATCTCGATTAATGTGCAATTAAGCGAGGAAACATTTAGTCATGAGCTAATCGCAGCCAAGGTTTATCTGTACAGTGATCACCGGCTTAGTGGGAGTGCCTCAGCTGACCCCTTGACCTTCTCTTTCTCTCTCTCTCTCTTTTTTGATTTCCTGCCAATTACGTTTTAATAAAGTTTAATTTCAATAACAAAAAGATTTTGGCGCAAAAAAAAATAAAGTTGGAGGTCAACATTGCTGACACGACAGCTCAAAAATAAAAAAACAAAAACAGCTAAAAAGCGAAAAACTTTAAAATAATTTATCAGCATTCGCACATCAACGAAATCTCGCACGTCACGTCATCAGACGAAGAGGGTGAGGAAGGGAGGGAGGGAGAATCAGACAGAGAGCGAGAGGGAAGAGCGGTCCATCCCATCATTAGGCTCGCAGTCGCAGTCGACGTCGACGTTGACATCGACGCCAACAGGTTGCCTCTGTCGACGTCGCCGCAGAGGTGCGAAATCTGCTGACGCCGCTGCCTCTTCAACTGGTTATCACAGTACTTTTAGAAATTACGTCACTCGAGCAGAGACAGGGACAGAGAGTTACACGGCGAAAAAATATGCAAAAGAAAATAAGCACTTAACAAATGCTTTTTAAGTTAATATATACAAATTTAAAGTGCAAAAAGAAAAAATTTTCCTTTAGATAGTTTTTTTACGAGTATTTAAAATATTTCTAGAGCTGAGTTGGTTTCGAAATAGTTAAACGTCAGTTTGTTAATCAGACCAAACAAAGCCTCTAAATATTTGTTAGCTTTTTCAATAAATATATTACATTTATATATAAAGGTATTTTTATTATTTTATGTGGTTTAGGAGATAAACATAAGCCATTTGCTAATGATAAAATCCAACTGCCTTAAATTTTGATATGTAGAAATTTTAAAAATATATGGGGGCAACAAAAGTCTCTTGCTTTATTAGAATCTGTAAGTCTTTTTAATTTTCTGAATTGCAATTGGAAATCCGAAGTGAACTTTGTATGTTTTTGACAACAAAACATGTTATGTGTTAAAACACTTCGAAATTGTTTTCAGTGCACAAAGAGTGGCAGAGGCTGTGGCAGCGGCGCAAGCAGAGGCGTTTTAAGACGCAGGTCTAGACTAAGACCCGACCACGCGACCAGTTCTGGAAATAAAAAAAAATCACACACCAACGAGCAAACAAACAAACAAAAATGAAAAAAAACAACAAAGCTAAGTTGCAAACTTTTTGCACAGACATACACACAACACACACACTTAGATGTTTTTTCTCTTTGATTTCGCGCATTTTGTTTATTTTGTCAGTTCGAATCCGTTGATTTGGGCGAGTGAAAGCGCTGAAAGTAATGGCAGCGCCATCTGTCGTTCCGTTTTGTCAGAAAAGAAAGCACCAACTTCGCTATCAATCACCGGGGATGCCGCAAAAATGAGATTTCGCTAATAACTAGAGAAATGGCAGAAACCATAAATCTCTGGGAGTTGCAGGAAAGGTTGGGCAAACAACTAAAACTAATGGTCTCAAGCTGATCTAATTAAAATAAACTTCGAATGGCTCTTTTAAATTGACCATCTGGTCATGAGAACTACAAGAAGCCATCATAACGAGTTAAGATTTGTCATTCTAAAAATCTATAACATTTTATTTATTTATAGAATTTGTTTTTATAAATTATTTAAGAAAATAAAATCTTGAATCTTTATGCAATAAATACTTGAATCTTAGGAATAAATAATTAAATACAAAAAGCAGCTATAAAATGTAACTTTTGTTTACCTATTAATTCTAAAAATGCTTGAAAAACCCCATCATTGTTAAGTTCGACAATCTTTGTAAAACTAAAAGTGTGTAAAACCTTAAAATTATTCTATTTTCTCCCATCTTAACAATTATTCGGCTTATTATTATTCATAATTCCATTTCCTATATAGTCCCCTTCCAATACATAGAATTCCATCTGGTTTTAGGAAGTTGCCCATTTGTCTGTCATGTGGCCTCAGTTTGGCTAAAATTAAACAGTTAGCAAATCTAGCTCCGTTCCCCTCTCCCTTCCACCCACTATGCATAGAAATGGAGGTGTCATTATTGTTAATACAAATGTTATTTGACATGTTTTTCCGCCAAAGCGAAACTGGTCGCTTTGAGGTGAGGTGATATCACCGCTTCAACTTCACTCAATTTGTTTGCTAACGATATTGTGTTCGCTACCTCCCTCTCTTTTTTCTCTTTCTCTATAAAGTCTGCCACCTTTCTAGATTATTGTTTAAACAAATACGATCGTTTGGCGAGGCTCTTTGTTGTGGCCAATACGATCCGCTTATCGGTCAGTCGGGATTGTTCCATGTTTTATTTATAAGCTGAAAACGTCAGCCCTCGATTTCGATTTCGATTCGATTCCGATAAGCAGCAAAATATTATAGACCCTGGAGTTCCACAGAAAAATTGAGTAACTGGATCTAATTCCTGTAAACTGAAATAAGATTAAAGCCCGTCATCAAATCTTTGTTTATATTTGGTTAATTGTGGCAAAGTAAAGTACCTGGAAAACAGATAACACAAGAACTTTATAACATTCTAGTCTTTATTGAGTAGGGATCACCATGCCCCATTATTCATTTCGTTTGTCTGATTCATTCAATTTGTTACCCCTAAGCTAATCCCAGCCATTTTTGGTCATCGGTTGCTTCTGCCATTGAAATCCGAGAACTTATTGGGGGCGTCAGTCATCTTTATCATCTTTCTCGCCGGCTAGATTCGATTCGATTTGATTCGATACGATTTCTGTCTAAAAGGCAAGTGGCTGAGTCAGGCGAACTGGCTCTGGCGAACTGCAGTTGTTGTGTTGGCTGACCGGCTAATTGTTAGTGGCCCGGGGCGCCATAAAAGGCGATCGAACCGCTGGAAGCGACGAGCGTGGGCTCCCTGCACTCCACTTGGACTCGCTCTGTACTCGTACTCCACTCGCAGGCACTCTAACTTGAGCACGAGTTCACTTGGCTTAATTGGCTCAAGGACGGGCCTGTCCACAGATACACAAAAAAGTAAAAAAAGTACATTAAAAGTAAAACATTGAGACCGAAAATATGTGAGCTACACAGGAAAACAATTATTTTTATAGTTGAAAATCTTCCAAAAGGGAAGTCCACCAAAAAAAGAAAAAGAAATTAATATTGACTTTAGATATTTACGAAAAACCCTTTTTAGTAATTGACAAATTACGAAAGAAAACTCTTAAGACAAATATAATTTCTTTAAAGTGGTTTTAATATTATACAAAAAACATACATAAAACATAATTTATTTGCTTGCTAAACTTGAGGTCACGATTGGTTGTAACATTTCCATAAAACAACAATTTTATTTAGCTTTCATAATACTTGAAACATAATAAGAAACTCACAAGACCCTTTTGCCCAATTATAATAACTCCTGAGAAAAATATACTTGACTAAAGAATAGTCAATTATAAATATATTTCCAGCAGCTGTGGATGACACCATTTAGTTTTAGACATAAGCTAACAGAGTTCAAATAAGTATTGTGAAAATATACAAATATACGAAAGTAAATATCTAGTTATTAACAGGTACTTCCTTTTCTAATCCTTTCAGTGGCAGCAGTCCGAGGACAGCGAACGCAAGAAGCAGATCCGATCGCATCTCTATAAGCTGCGCGAGTCGCGACTTTGCAACCTCTATAGGCACGAAACAGACCCAATGTCGGAGCCCAACGGAAACGGAAACGGACATGGCAACATGAACACGCTGGCCGGATACGCAGGCAAGGATCCGTTGGCCACCAGCCACGGGGATGCCCTGCTCGACCAGAACTTCCAGAGTCTCAAGTCGAAGGAGGTTCGCGATTCGACCAGTCCCACGCATGAGCTGCGATTCCACTCGATGACGCTCAGCCAGCCCAATACAACCGGATGGGATGTGCAGACCTCCTCGGAGGTCAGTCCCGATGGACGGGCCTATCGCACCGAAACTTTGGCCAAAACAGATGGTGAGTCCTGAGATCCTGAGAGGATTCTTTTTCTTTGGTGGTAGCTCCTTTTTGTCTGGCTAGCACCAAAGCTGGCCAAAAGAGACACTTGCTGGAAGTTCACTGACTGACTGGATTTAAATGGTTTAAACAATGCATAAATAAATACCTGATTTAAGAAAAAATTGTATTAGTAATTATATCAAATATGTTAGTTTTTGATGGTCTAGTTGAACGCAAAGTAAAAAAAAGTAAAGAAAAATAAAAAAAATTGTTGGGTTCCGTTGTAATGATACATACCTTTAGTCATAAATAGTAGATAATACATTAATGATTCATTGGGTTCCGTTGAAAATATACCTTAAGTCATAAATAGTAGAAAATGCATTTATGATTCTTTTGTCTTTAACGAAAACTACAAACCATACCAGTCAGTCGACAGAGTTTGCAGTAGTGTCCAACCAACCTAACCCCCCTGTCCCTTGTCGGTGAAGTTTTGTGTATAACCCAATTCTGTTTGTTCTGTATGTCCATGTCCACCACTCGACCTCCCACCCAACGACCTCCGAACACCCCGAACACACAATCGCAGGCGTGGAGAAGCTCAATGGTGGTGGCCTGGCCGAGTTCAAAGGTCGCAACGAGCAGCGCTCGAGTGCCTCGCACCAGGGCGATGACAAGAACTTTGTGAAACAGGCGTCGGATAGCTCGAAGACCCAGCTCCAAGAGACGGTGGTCTTTGGGGACGAGACCAGCGGTCGCACCGAGATGAAGATGAGCTCCACCTCCACCTCGTCCTCATCCAAGGTGGTGTCCTCCTCGTCCACCGTGGAATACGGCGATGAGCCGCGATATCTGCTGGACAGCCAGGAGAAGAAACTTCAGCAGCCGCAGCAGTCCCAGCACCAACGGGATTGGGAGCAGGATCAGAGGCGTCAGGAGCAGCGCATCCAGGAGCAAATGCAGCGACAGGAACAGCAGATCCGCCAGGAGCAGTTGCAGCGTCAGGAGGAATTCCAACGACACGAGCAAATCCAGCGCCAGGAGCAACAGCAGCGCCAGGAGGAGCGATTCTCGGAGAGCCGCGAGCAGAGCAACAGCACCCGGAATGTCCAGACCCAGCAGCATTACGAGGAGAACAAGCGCTATGTGGATATGGACAAGGCCTCGCCGGAATATCAACGTCATGTCCAACACCTGATGGAGCAGCCCGGCGAGATTATCTCCAATACGGTGGAGTATCCCAAGCCGAATGTCAAGATGATCACCACCGTTAAGCGGCTGCCGGACGGAACCATTGTCAAAAATAAGCGCTATGAGACGGAGCAGCTCACACCCAGCCAGACCACCCACAAGCAGACCAACAACCAAACCCAGAACCAGACCCACAATCAAACGCGCAATCAAACCCAAAACCAGCGACGTGCACAGGATGTACAGGATAGTCAAGTGCGCGATGTGGTGGACAATGTGGAGCAGAAGCATGTGACGGAGTCGCAGAGCTTCTCCTCGGTGAAGAAGTCCAGCCGCCGTTACTCCACGGAGACCACTTCGGAAACCGTGGAGGAGTACGATGATCGTGGCCAGCCCTTGTCCAGGGTGGTGCAGAAGGCACCGGCCCCCACACCTTCATATGCCCAGCCGCCGCCACACTCTCCACGTCAGTCACCGGCCAGTGACTTCAGTACCCACGGTTTCCCCTCGGTCCGTCCGAATAAGCCAACCCAGGAGTATGCCTCTCAGAGACCAGCCGCCGCTGGCGAAGAGGTGGTGGTGGTGCGTTCGGAGAAGAGCCGCCAGGTGAAACAGCATACCAGTTCGCAGCGCACCACCGAAACGGAGGTGCTGGGTGATGATTATCAGCAGCCCCAGAGGTCTCCACAGAAGTTGAGGGAGGCGCCATCACCTAGCTGGGAACAACCCACCACCCCGAGGCGTCAGCAGGTGGATGAGGATTTCAGCACCCATGGTTTTCCCTCGGTGCGAACAACCATCAACACCACAACAACTCGTCCTGATCAACCCGACGGCGAGACCTTGCACACTTCCAAGACGGTGAGTCGCAATCAGAGCGCCAATCGCAAGACGAACACGGAACGGATCATTGAGACGCAGGTGGAGCATCCACATGCCCACTCCACTCCCAGATCGGGAAGTCCACGTCGATCTCAGCCACGTGAGGATTACGGAAGCCAGGGTGTGTCTTCGCCTCGTGGACCAGCCGGCAAACCGAGCACCACTGGAGGTAGCACAACCACCAAGACCACCACCACCACCACTTCGGAGCCATTGACGCGGCGTCAGTTGCAAAAAGAGCGCGAGGTGGATGCCGCCCATCGGGCTTTTGCCGCCTCGCTACGAAGCAGTTCGCCGGCGGACAGCACCACCTCGGTGGGCTCGCACCACCAGACGCCGCGTTCGAGCGTCTCCTCGAATCGCACCTTCCGCCGGGAGATGCGTGAGGGCTCGCATGACAGCCAGGCGCCGTCGGAATCGAGCAGGATTAGCTCGACCACTGTGACCAGACACACGGGTGGCACCACCAGCAGCAGCACCACCAAGACCAAGACCACCAGGCCGGTGAAGAGTCCCAGCGAGCCGAGGTCGCCCACAACGAAAACAGGAGGAAATGTGATCACTACCACGACCACAACCACTAGCAGCACCACCAAGACCAGTCCCAGTCCAGCACCACCTTCACCCACTTCAGCACCAGCCAGTTCCGCACCACCAGGTACGAATTAGAGAACAAAAATTAAAGATTGAAAACTTCAATTAAAAAATGAAACCACATGACTATATGCTATATAAATATTGGAACTATGAACTATGTATATGAATGTATATCCTTCAGATAACAAGCTATCACAGTATACGTATACTACCACTAAGCCCGGCGATATATTCTCTCTGCCACCAACTACTCCTCCTACTATTAACAACGAACCAACACTAACCTCCACCACCACCAAAACAACAACAACCACCACCTCCAACAACCCGAAAAAATCTGCAAATGAAACCGCTACCGCTACCGCTACCGATACCGATACCGATTCCCAGCCGATCCGCAAGGTGAAGCTGAGCGCTAATGAGGCAATGGTGGTGGAAGAGGCACCCTGTGTGCGGCGTCAATATTACCAACTGGGAAACGAGGGGGAAAACCCCGAGACGAACGAGAGCTCAGGGACCCCTGGTAAGGCTTGATTTCAACCACTACCCGAAAATTGCCAAAATAAATTTAAAAATACAAAAAATCAAGAAACTCTGTACACCTAACTATGCTATCTATACTTCTTTATTTTTGGATTTTTTTGCAAATAAATATACTTGAAAACTGTTTACCAAAACCGCAACTCTGAAATGTTCAATGTTCCTATGTCTTGACCAAGCACCACACAAACTGAAATTGCACTGAATCACTGAAACTGGGAAGCCAACTGGGTTGCAGAATGAGAAAACGATCTGTGGCCCTAGCTACTCTACTACTCAAAGTCTAACATATTTTCCTCTCGAGCTTTCACTAATGGGTTTATTTGCCATTGCCTGAGACTGAGCTTGTGCCCGTGCCTGCCTAATCCTGTAGAAATTGTCTAACCTCAGTAGCTGAAGCTGCCAACTTAGTTGTAACTAATCCTAACCAATTAACAAGGGCTATGCCATGGTAGACACAACTTATGTACACCGTAGCACACACCGGTTGTAGAAGTATTCGAGATCACGTAGCGCCTTGCGTTCCCCAAGTCTTATGCCCTGATCCGTTGCAGCCGGCAAGAAGCCCCACCCAATGAGGAGGCTCCACGACGAACCGGAGCATCAGCCTCAGCTGAGGCGTAGCTCCAAGTCGCCCAGTGTGGAGCCACGTCCGGTGCAGCGGGAAACGACTTTCGAGGGTCGACGTATCTCCCAGCCGGATGATCAGCTCTCGATCGACGAGCTAATCCTCATTGAAGAGATGAGCGGAGCTCCGGACTTGCCCACGCGGCCTGAGAAGCCATCAGCTAGGGCTCAGAGTCCGCAGAAACCATCAACTAGGGCTCAGAGTCCGGGAAAACCATCAGCTAGGGCTCAGAGTCCCGAGAAGGGTCCTGGATTGCCACAGCCTAGGGCAACTCCCAGACAAAGTCCTGAAAAGGAGCAGCCAACCTTTAAGCAACCGGGTGAGGTGACGACTCCTAGCCAGATTGAAAAGCAGTTACCCCAGAGTCCTGGGAAGACTCCTGGGTGGACTCAGCCCCAAGTCTCACCACGACAAAGTCCTGAAAAGCAGTTGCCTCAAGTGCAAAGTCCCGAAAAGGCTCCTGGTGTTGGGCAGCCCAGTGTTTCTCCACGTCAGACTCCCGAGAAGCAAATACTCCTACCTACCCGTGTTTCACCACGGGAAAGTCCTGAGAAGCAGTTGCCCCAGGAGATTCCGGTGAAATCCCGTCAAAGTCCGGAAAAGGAACTTCCCAGCCAACAGAAACGAGAGGAGGAGATGTTCCGTAGCACCATTACCACTACACAAAAACGAACAACCAACAATTTAAACGAAGAATTCATAACGAACGAACGAGATAATCAGAATCAGCCGAACTATGAAAAGAAACCCCAGGCCACTGCAGGTAAAGATGAACCGATGAAAACGAAGCCGCAGGAAACCATTGAGAGTCCAGATGGTGGATTTATCTCTAAAGCAACTGAAGTTGAGACCCAGCCCGAAGAAAAAGAGGCTCCTACTTATCGCAAGAAGGGTTTGACTCGTCGTGAGACCTTCGAAGATCGATGCCGGCAAATTTTGGGCATGGAAGAAGATGGCGATACTCAGGGAAGTTATACTCAGCGCCCAAATGACGATCAGGAAACTGAGAATGTTACACACACAACCATAGAGACCATCCAAGTAAAAATTGAAGATTGCCCTGATGATGATGACGATGATACGCCCCGTCGCGTGACTGAGACATATGTGGTGCGTACACAGCCGACAATAAAGGTGGAGGAGGAGCTGCTTGTGGATGTTACAGAGCCAGAGGGTGTGGAGATTCTTACGACTCCCTCAAAAAAGGTACCCAAGGAAGGGGATGGCCCTAAGTATCCAAAGGAGCAGGAGATTCCTAGGATTCCCAAGGAGGAGCAAGAGATTCCTAGGAATCCCAACAAGGAGCAAGAGATTCCCAGGACTCCAAAGAAGGAGCAAACTCCTTCCTATGTCAATGAAGGAGAAACCCCCAGACATCCCAAGGACCTAGATAAGCCCATGTACCCAAAGGAGCAAAACAGTCCTAGATATCCGACGGATCCAGAAAATGTTGGGTATCCCAAGGAGAGCCCCAGGAATCCCAAAGAGGATGCCGAACCGATTAACATCAATGAAAAAGCCACCATTGTCATAAACAAACAGGGTTTCAAATCTCCAACCTGGTCTCCTTCTCCCAAAAGTAGGGCTCCAGAGAAGTCGCCTTCCCCTACTGCATCACCTTCTCTGTCTCCTGCTTTTGGGAGAAAAACTCCAACCAAGCTAGAGTCGAGCTTTGTGACCGAGAAAATAATCGATTGTCAAGAAAAAACTATGGTTGAGAAAATCAGGCAGAGGCCGCGAACTCCAAGTCCTACTACACCCAAAAAGGGTACGAAGCCAACCGAAAAGCTGCCTGAAAAAGAAACCGAAACCGAACCGGAACCCGAAAAGGACTCTGAGCCTGAAACGAAGACAAAGGCGACCGGTGTGTCCGTTACAAAAACTGAAACCGAACGTCGAAATTCGCGCACCACTAAAACAAAGCAACCTCTAACGTCCAAGGAGCCACAATCCAAGCTCCCCGCTGCGAAGAGTCCTCGCAAGGATTCGCTGACAGGTCGCAAGAGGGACAGTTTGGTGGAGGAGACACGAACTACCACAACTGCCACAACAGTTCGCCAGGTTCGTAAGCCCAACGATACTAATGGTTCACCCTCCATTAAGGACCGCCTTCGTTCTTCGCCGCGCAAGCAAAAAACATCTCCCCAGCAGACCCGAACACCCACTCCGGCACAATCACGAAACCCAGAAGACGACGTCGATGGAGACTCCACTTCTCCAGATGCCAGTCCGTCGAGGGTTAGTAATGAACGTCGTCGTTCTAGCAACATTTCCGTGCACACGGAGATCATCATAGATCATACGGCACCAAAATCCCCGAGAACGGAAAGGCGACCTCAAAATGCCACTAATAGCGCTCCCAGTCCAATAAGAAAACTTCCAGTAACGGAGCGCAAGGAATCGGCTCCCGTGCCCCGAGTAACTCGACGCGATAAACCGAGAAGGTCACGCGCTCAACCAGCGAGAATATCATTAAGATGGGCGGTACTAAGCCTCATCCCGAGATGAGTAGCCTGAAGCCAGGTGGAGAAAGAACTCGACCTAGTAAATGCTGCACTACCAAGACGATCAACTTAAGCGAGCAGCGAATCAATACAGCCACTGATATAGAGGGTGTGATCATTGACATTCAACAGGCAAAGAGCTCTAGGGAACCATCTCCGGATAGGATTATACCAACGCCCGTGCCCGCTGAGGTGGAAACGGGAAAGCCACGTTATCCGGATGTGGTGCAGGAGCCCGATGATGAGCCCCGTCGCAAGCCACAGGTCACAAATATACCCATTTTCGAGGAGGAATCTCAAACCTATGTGGGTTGTCAGATCTCGGAGTTGCGGAGCTCAAATGGGTTAGAGGTGGATATCCTGGACAATCCCACAGTGGAGGCTCCCAAGAGCCTGGACTATCCCGTTAATACTCCCGATACGGATGAAAGTCTATTGAGTGTTCACGAGAAAGTCTCCCGATTCACTCACTCCGCCGAAAAGGTAAAGCAACCGCGGGCTTCTGCCCCATTTAGCAGGGAGTTTGATACGCACGCCAAGATTCCTGAAAACGATGAGTGCCTGCTAAGCATTAACCAGAAGGTAGACAAGTTCCTGCGCACTGCCGAGAACGTAATCAGGCCTTCTTCCCTATCACCTCGACCGGAGATTGAGCGCCCTGGTCTGGAGGAGATCGATGAAGAGCTTCTTCGGGACGATTGCACCCTGAGCGTCTCCCAGAAAGTGCACAAGTTCATCGACACAGCCGAGAAGCTGGCACCTAGCATGCCCCAGAAATCACCACGCTTGGTGGCCAACATTGAGCGCCATATCTCTCGTCAGAGCGAGCCAGAGCGAGAGTTGGACGAGGAATCAGAACCAGAGCTGGATCGGGACTCAGATGTAGAGGATGGAGACCAAACCAGCCACCAGGAGACCGAAGAGGAGGTCAGTCAAACTGTGACTAAAAAGCAAACCATAAGGGAATTCAAACAGCAAACAAAGGAAACCAAGGATACACGAAGGGAATCCAAGGAAGAACCTGAAAAGGGACCCAAAAGAGTGCCCCAAAAAGAACCCCAAATGAGGCTCAAAGAAGAACCTGCCAAGGTACCCAAATATCAAGCAAAGCTACCACAAAAAGTATCACAATGGGAGCCTAAAAAGCAACCTCAAAAAGAGCCCAAGGTGCCTCAAAGAGATTCCCTTTGGGAACCCAAGAAGCAACCCCTAACTAAGCTCAAAGATGAACCTGACAAGTTGACTAAAAAAGAACTCAAGGTGCCACAAAAGGAACCCCAAATGAAGCTCAAAGAGGAACCTGAAACCAGAAAGGCTCCACAAAAGGAAATCCGCAGGGATACCCTAGAACATTCCGAAGAAGAACCAGAATTCTCTCCTGACGAAGAATTTGATGATGAGCCTCTCCCAATGACCAAGACACATACCACAGCCATCGAACTTAAGCGTCAGAAAGAAATCCTCAACCGTCCCTCGGTCTTTGGCCAACGCAATCCAGAACGCAAGCCCAGCTCTACGCCGTCACCAAATAAGTTGAATGGAAATCGCGGTCGTCCAAGTCCTAGCACCAGCTTGATAACTGAAGAGAAGAGATCGTACAAAAATCAGGTGACCAATGTGAACAAGCCGGGTTCGAGAAAAAAACACTCCATTGGCCATTTCAACTGTACACTCGCCGTCAAATAAGACAACGAGCATTTCCAAACGTATGGAGCAAATCAGTCAGCAGTCATGGGTAGTTCAAGATGTGGATGTGGACGTAGAGGTGGTGGGACCGGCACCACCTTCCCACATCAGCGAGAAGCCACAAGGAAAAAGCCCATCCCCAACGTCATCACGATCGCCATCGCGATCTCCCTCCCGATCGCCCAGTAGACGCACCTCCACCAATTTGAACACGACCACCACCACCACCACAACCACCACTGAGCACCGCCACCCGAGCACCACCAAATCAACCACTCCCAAACCGACTCCAACTAACCCTACCAAAGACGAACCCGAAATCACACCCATTGAATCTGTTACAGAAAAAAGCATCACCACCACTTACACGACGAACACCACTGGTCGAAATACGGCTAGCCGCAGAAATGTATTTGAGCCAGTGCCAGCCCAGGAGACTCCAGTGGATTCTGAGCCCACTGGACGTCGTCCCTCGTACATGGATCATACGAAGAGCTCACTGGAGCACATTCGACGCGATTCGCTGGAGATCAACAAGAGTCACTATTCCAGAAAGTCCTCTGTGGAGGATGATTCTCCGGCAGAGCCACGCAATCCCAACACATCCGTAAAGTTCGATGTGCCCAGGAAGATACCGTCGCGGGGTGGAGAAGAGCCCAGGAAGAGCTCCCTAAAAGGCAAAGATGAGGACTCCGACTTGGAGCTGGAGATCGAGGAGATCTTCGATCTACAGCGACTGGAGAAACTCTTGGAAACAGTGGCAAGCTATGAAATGCGTCGTCGCATTCGCGCCCAGATGCGTCTCATTCGCAAGAACATGATCAATGCGGGTACGACAACCACCATCACAACAATAACCACTACCACAAGTCCCGGAAAAGGTTCTCCGCTTCCCAAGAAGCGCGAGCAGAGTCCTGTGGGCAGTCCTGAAGCAAAGACCACTGGCAGTAGCCTCAAGGAAGTGCTCACCACCACGAGTCGCCGTCGAGTGGAGCAGGTGGACAGCGCCACCACAGCAGCAGCAGGAAAAAGCTCACCGCAGGGCAAACCGCCAGTAAAGCCAAGGGAAAGAAGTGCGAGTCCCGCCCAGAAACGGCGCAATAGTCCACCGGGAAAGCAATCACCCGGAGAGAGAAGCACCACCACAACCACCAAGATCACCACTAGTGGCACAACCCGCGGTGCTCCGAGTAAACTCGCTCAAGGACCCATTTGGGCAGATCGCTCTAAAGTGCTGAAGGGTCATGCGACCGTTCCACATCAAACAAATGGAAGTACTCCACGTAAAGGGTCCACCTCTAGCACCACTTCGAGCAGTGGAAAGATTACTCGCACATTGACCAGCTCCAGCACCACCACTAGCTCCAGTAGCACCACGAACGCACGCAGCAAGCAGCGCGAAGAGGACTCGATCACCTCCAGTTATGGAGTGGGACCCACGGACGAGAACGGATTGCCCCTATTCGGAATTCGGGCCCTTAAGAAGAAAGCCACGCCGCCGGTAGAGGAACCATGTGAGACCAAGCAAGGTGAGTGTGGAGATATACCTTCTCCAATATACAATCTAACACACATCTCTTTCTCTACCCAGAAATCACAGGCTATGTGATCGAGGAACAGTTCTACTCGGATAACAAGTCCCCGCCTCGTCACGAGCGCAAGGAGCTGATCTACTCCAGCAATGCTGACGAACTGGCTGCAATTAAGCAGCAACTTCACGATGAGGACGATAGCTCACCTCCGGAATTGGATGCCCGCGTGGTGCGTGAGTTCAAAAAGGTGGAAGCGCAGCAATCGCTACCGGATGATGCCAGATACGTGCGTCGAGGATCGGTTAAGGAGCTCAGCGAGAAGTTCATACGCAAAGAGTCCTCTTCATCCACCCACTCGACCCATTCGTCGACCGCCCAATCCGTGGTTAGGCATGAGGATGAGACCGAGGAGGATAGCGAGTCCAACGAAGTGTGCAGTGTGATCGAGGCACCTCAGATGCGTCAGAACCAGAGCCACACCAGTAGTACCACTCGATCGAGCAACACACGATCGTTCCTTAACAGCAGTGCCGATCAGCGTCAGGTGACAAGTGTGGACGATGTCCTCGAACGTATGCGAAATGCGGACAATGGTGAGATCGATAGAAACCCCTCTCAGTTTTTAGAATATTTCTATTGATATATATTAAAACTTTCCAGTGGAGGAGCCCGGAGATACAAGCGAGGATCGCGAGGCCCGTGCTCTGCTCAATAAATTCCTGGGCGCCAGTGTCATTATGCAGGGTGTGGAAAGCATGTTGCCGCCCACTGCCACGGGTCAGCGTCTAAACAGTCAAGGGGTGAGTAAGGAAAAGCACGTACATACATATGTAGTTTTGTTTACACTTATGTAAATAATTAAAATTTTCAAAAAATTTTTGTTTAAATGTGAAAAGCATTTATGTCCAATTTTTTTGGGCATGCTAAAAATGGCAGGCGAATATTTAAAGCAAGTATGGTTGGTACTCTGTCTGTCCCATAGCCGTGAAAAACTGACTTGCAAAGCTCTTTACCATATGTGGTTGCATTTCAGAAAACACCGTATTTTATTACAGTTTTCCCAGCACTTGTTGCACGATTTAAGCACTCTTTGTTGTTGCAAGTGCCATGCAAGCATAACCTAACCTCAATGATGCGCTCAAGCACGTGCACGTGCTCGATTAACCGTTAACAGAGCGCGTGCTCTCGCTTCCCCTCGTCCCGATCCACCCGCTCTCTTTCCTTTTGTGAGTCTGGTGTGCAACAACCGTTGCTCTCTCCCCACCTTTCACCCGTCCCGCTCGCACTTGTGCAATTGAGACTTTGGGGCATGGTGTGCCGTGTGCGTGATGCGATGTGCGAAGAGATGCGCATTATGCTCGGCTGGTCAGAAAGCCACAAATACAGTGGAGGCAGAAAAATAGTTCTTTAAATTTGTATTTATTTTTATTTTTACCTGGGGTCAAATTAAAAAGTTGCATTTAAATATTTGAATTACGTAAGCACTTTTTTCGAGTTTTAGCCTTTATAAATAAGAAGAAAGCATATTATGTTTATTGTCATTTAGTCTCTTACATTTTTTTTGTTAGGAATATGCTTATGAAAAACTAATTACGTGAGTCAAATAATAGTGACTTTTCGGAAAAAAAATAATTTTTGTCATACAAAAACAATTTCTTTTAATTAAATTAAACAATTTTTTGCTTACCATTAACAGCCAACAATTGGGGCTGGAACTTTAATCAATAAAAATTACTGTAAAATCGCTTATGTCATGGTGCTATTAATAAAATTAGCATAGATTGCGAAAAATGCTATTTTTTCTACCGCTGCTGTGCAACGGGCATTAGCAGAGGCTGCGGCATAGGCAGAGGCAGCGACGCTGGCAGAGGCAGAAGCAGCGCATCTCGGCATCGAGATCGAAATTGTCAGTAGAAACTCAGAGGCGGCATCGATCACTTCACTTGTGCGAAGAACCACGGGCAAATCAGCTGAGCAAAAATAATAATAAAAGAGTGTCAAGCGAACCACTTGTGTTAACAAAAAAATAAATCAAAGGAAAAAGAAAGAAAGAAGAGTAATAATAAGCAATAGAAGCGCATTACAAAAGACAAGTTTTGTAAATTTTTTTACTGTGCAGTTCTGTTATTTTGTTATCGTTATATGGTGAACGAACGCGAGTGTCCATATTTGGTCTAACAGCAACATCCCGAGAATCACGAGCAACATCAAAAACAGGGGGCAGAAGAAGCGCAGAGCAAAGCGTAAGTTTTATGTCACTTGTGGGGCAAGATGCAACAAAATGCGGTGGTGAGGGGGCGGGGAGGTGAGAGGGCAAATACTTTTGTCAATTATTTTTAGTGCGCATAATTTGCTGGCAAAACGAAGCATTCCTGTCAAGACACCTCAAAAAAATGCACCTGAAAGGCGACGACACCGCCACAGCACTATAACATATACAAATAATATATACATACATATGTATGCATATGTATATGTATATTTCTTTTTGAAAGATCTATATCCACCGATACATATAGCTATTTATACATGCATATACTAAGAAGTCTGCCGAGATACAGACACGCTCATCTTCCCAGCTATAGAGCAAATAAATAAATAAATACATTTAAAAACAGAGCAGAGAGCAGGAGGAGCGATGAGGATGCATGAATGAGAGCGTCAAGCGTACGGAAAATTTCGACAAAAATAGCTCCAACGACGGGCACTATTTTTACGGACTATACGGACTATACGGACTATTCAGACTATTCGGACTATACGGACTATGTTGGAGCATTTTTGGGCAACACAATATGGTCGAAGGAGGAGCGACAGGAGGGGCAGGAGGGGGCGGTGGGCATTTTGGGATGGTGCATGTGCAGCGGACTCAGGCATCTGATGTTCCCGTTTCCTCCACTTGAGTGAACCAAATACCGATTCCCACCGCTATACTCGTATTCCCCACAACCGATGCTACAAATTTTCATAGATATCTGCGATATCGGACGAAGCTTTGTACATATATTTAAAAACAAAAAAGGCATAATACCAATATTAATAACATATCCTGCAATCAAATAACAAGGTTCTCCCTTTTTTCGACTGCTTCTTTTTATAATATGCACCCGTAGAAAATGTCCTATTTTTATAGAATTTATATTTAACTTCAAAGAATTTTTTGAATTGCAAATTTCGAATGTTTAGGTACCAAAATAAACGTTTTGGTCGTAGAGTTTTGTAGTTCTTTAAGGAACTTGATAGACAAAGAGACGTAAGTTGAATATAATTTATGGAACTTAAAGTCTTTTATTAGTATCTACAAAATATAAAAACTTTTGTACATAACGATTAAATTAATATCAAAATTGGCCAACTATAGTTGGCATATAAACATTTTATAGAATTAGTACATTATGGTCTATTCTATTTTCGGAAACCCTTAATATATAATTAATTTAAATGATTTGTCATATTTTCGCCACTTAAAGTTGGGCTTGCTGATGTACACTTTACAATGCAAACTCCACGGATCCCCGCCGATTCCAGCCAATCGAACTGGAACGTAGAGAAATGCCGTTTCTGTTTGCCATTTTCAGGTGTGCTGTGCTGCTGCCCCTGTACTTAGTTGAGCGTAACATGCAGCGGCAAATCCTCAAACGCCGCCTCTGCCTCTGCCTCCCGAGTCCCCCAAGCCCCTAAAGTCCCCCTTTACCAGCTCAGCTCACCAACTCTGCGTTCGGTGATTAAGCATCGCCTGCTGGAGCTGCTGCAAGTGCTCAGAGTTGGGGAGCCGGTTTCCATTATGCCCGTATCACACTAAGTTGAAAATATGGCCTTAAAATACTAGCAAACATTAACCACTTCAGAGTCAAATATATTCCATATTAATAAAATCAAAGATTTTTACGGGACAATAAATTTTGTAAAAAAAAAATCTTTAAATTATTTGAACATGCTTCAAATCAAGCTGATTTCCATACAAGCATTATAGTTTGATTTAATATATATAACCATTTTTACACCTATTATTTAGAGTAAAATAAACATAATAAGCAACACTCAATCATAATAAGTTTTGCTATTTTCAATAAGTACTTTTTTTTACATAAGAGTACACATGCCATCTATTTCATTGCTGACTTTGGGAGACTCAAAATATTGTTTTAAAATCGTTCGAGGTTTTGGGAACACACGGTATAATAACTTAAGCCCTGAGACATCAACCAAACAGCTGAAGCAGTGGAGCTAATCTAACACAAAATGTCAAATAATGATGTTTTTTCTCGCCATAGAAATCCTCATATGTATATATTTGATATTTTTATGGTGCATGTTGCAGCCTATACATGTAGTGTATATCCCGCATATCGTGCTTTGTCAAACAGTCTTAGCTGCGACTCCCATCGCTCCAATCATTTTTTGTTGGCTGCTCTTCCTGCTTTCTGCCGTTTCATAATCGCTGTGTGTGCGTGTTGTGTTCGGCTGTATCGCCTTTGTCTTTGACTCGCATTTTGCATGTCAAATAATTTCTCATTTTGCGCGAGCTAAAAATACAAATAACAACACAACGGACAACAAATGAAAAAAAAAAATCGAAAACGAAAGAAAGTCAATTTGGAAACGCAAAAAGAAAATCATTATTCTTTTGCATGGAAAATCGGGTACATTTTTTCTTCGTGTGATTGGTTAAGTTTTTTTTTCTTTAGGCGGCGGTCACTACTGGTCCAATTGTTGCCAAGTACTAAAATACGCTGAAAGAAAAAAGGGTTTTAAGAATTAGGTGTAACAGAAAAAGAAAAACTAGTCTGATTTTTACCACTAAATTTAAAGCTTACTCCAATTTTCATAAATATCTTTAAAAATATATTTTTTAAGTAAGGAATTGAATACATTTTAATTAATATTTGTTAATGAATAAATATTTAATTTGTTGTTGCTTTTAGTGATTTGTAATATTTGTTATTGTAAAAGAAAGAAAATATATATAAAGAATTAGATGCTGAACTTTTAAATATCCCTTACATTCATTAAATATATGTTTTAAATATTAACTTAAATTTATTGTATTGTATTTTTGCGTAGGCTTCATCCTTATTTAAATTGATTTCAAGTTGTTATTTAAGATTTATTTTCAATAAATAAAGTTTCTGCTCTTTTATATAACTTTTATTTTAGCATTTAAAGTATTTGTTTTTTGTTAAGTTCGTCATAACAGTTTAAAGTTAAAACAAGTTTTTGCGTTGCTAAAAAATGGGCCAAATATTTACATGGATTGGTTAGCAGAGCAAACCACTCAAAATGTTAGTTTTGTAGTTTTTAAAAAAGATTAAAGTACAATATTTATGTGTGCCACTTTTCGGCAGTGTCTGGCTGGCTGTACAAATTGGTGGCCATCAATCAAACGGCTGTCTCTGGCCCATTCCGCAATTTCGCCATTATTTCGGGCAGTGTCAAAGCCGAAAAAAGACAAGTGTTTTGACCAGCAGCAACAGTCAATGGCCAAGTGCAGCGGCAAAAAACATCGGCTAACTGGCAATGATCGCTCTGGTCAGCTGCACTCCCCATTTCCCCCGCCCACCGAAACTTTTTAATTGTTTTCTTCTTGCAATTTCCATTTTGATTTCCATGCTTGGATTGCTGCCCCTCTATTTGTTACGCTTTGGCGGAATTGCGCCAAATAGTTGGCAAGCTTTTTCAGTCCCCCAAAGCGAAAATAACCAACAATAACAAATGAAATTATTAAAAATAAACCGAAAGCGAAAGAATAAAATTCAAATTAAACTAAGTCAAATTAGTAGAAAAATTGTTGTATTTTGTGGCCCACATTTTGACAACAATAACAAATGCAAAGGGGGCTGCTGTCGGGAATTGTAAAAATGTTTGCCAATTAATTTTGGTTTGCTTGTTGTTGTTTCGGTACACTTTGTTTATACGACAACAAAGATATTATATAAAGTTTGGCCCGAAAGAACAACGAAAGAGAAGGAGAGCGACAGTGAGAGTGAGAGGAAAATATGAGAAACTTTTCCTGAAATATGGTCGACCCGTTCGTTGGTTGTGTGTGTGTGTGTGTGTGTGCCGAAATAATTTATAATTATAAATAGCAACGCGTGTTGCAAGAGGAAGAGTGGGGGCGTTTTCAAGCATGGTGGAAGTCAGTTTTTCAAAACGAAAAAATTTCCCATGACGCTGACCAAATTTGGTCAAATAGTTGTTTATATCAACTACCTTTTCATATTTGGCCAGAAGCAGAGAAAGAGAGCAAGCAAATACAAAATATAGATCGTTTCGGCCTTTGCGTTGCCTTTATGCCTCTATGTTTCATCGACAAAAAATTGCAGGCCAAGGCGGCGTATACTTAATTGCACTCAATATATCTATAAAGAAATTTACTATATGTATGCATCAATATTTGGCATCAATTCAGGGGTCCATAAACGCTTTTAGCTGAGTTATCTGATGTGCTGTCCGCCGGCACAAAGAGAAATTTTTATTGGCAGATTTTTCTTTTAAACCAATTAAAATATGTTTTTGCCATAAATTCGATGATAACATTTTTATTTTTATGTCGTTTTAGTAACAATGAGCTCTTGAGGGGAAGAACTTAAATATACTTATATTTGAAAAATCATTTAAGAATGAGAAATCTATAGGCTTTTTTATTGAGATTTATTTAAAAATAAAAATAAAATTTTTTTTTATACCCCTCAATTCTTAAGCGGAATTTTTGAGAACAATAAGGCAAGAACAATGCTCGTTTCAATGCGATATTCTCCTTTGTTGTGGATGCTCTTACCTTTCGTCAACGTGCCGTATGCGCACTTTATATATTTTACTTGGGCATATTACGCATACGACAGGTATGCAACGACATTGATCAACTGCAGGCGGAAGCGGCAAGGGGGCTATGCAGCAAACAAATGCATGCGAAATCACGGCTAAGGACAAATTGTACTGACAAATTGATTTTTGTGGTTTCTGCCTTATCACGGCCATCGATCGAACAAGGTGCCACCAAATTTTTTTTTGGCAACTCTTGGCAAGTGAATAATTGCGCTGGCTGGCGTGGTTTCTGTGGCCGGCGAATGTGCTCATCGTGCTTTATTTAGCCAGGCCCCAAACAGCTGGCGTTTGTTTCTCACCCACACACAAAAATGAAACGAAATTTTCCGGTTGATAAACAAAAGCGAAAAGAAATGAATTGAACGCTTGTTCTGATCTCCGTCAAATCTTCTGCTCTCCCATTCTTTTAGGTAAAGACCACGCGGATAACCAACACGTACAGCAAATCCGGCAATAGCACCACCAACAAGGTCAGCAGCTCCTCAGCACCAGTTACACGCACAACTTGTGACATCGAGGAGATTTGGGACGAGCAAATCCTCAAGCAATTGGTAAGTATTGTCCAATGCCGATCCTAGAATCCAAGTCGTGCCATCAAAATCAATACGTTCAATCAACCATCATCCATCCTCGAACGCTTCCAGCTGGAACAGGCGTCCACCTACGAGGAGCGTCGCAAAATCCGTGCACGTCTACGCGAACTTATGGCGGAACGCGAAGGTGAGTGTCACTTCGTAATTCCATATCTCCGTAATATCCCCCATACAAACAAAGCCAGCGGATTAGCCCAACACTTCTTCAACAGCGGAGACGCCAGAGAGCTCCGGCACATGGAAACACGCAGTGATATCGAGGCAAAACCGTCTCAATATTGTGTTCTGTATCTGTATCTTGTAGATAATGCGCACAGCAACTAGATAGGCAGGAAAAGGTGAAGTCTTTAGGACCATAGTTAAAGCGTTTATCCGATTTCCTTTCGGTTACCATTAGTCTGCAGGTATTGAACTACCCAGCGTTTTGATGTTGGTCATGTCCATTGTTCCTTCCCAGTCGATGAACATTTATCGTTTCCTCGTCGCGTTCCACACATCGTTATCGTTGAAGTGCCATTGTTTCTATCGTTACTTTGTTGTACTATCTATCGTTCAATGTTGTCGTCGCTCAGTGAATGTCTCACGTCGAAGACCCACAAATAATTGGAATCGATCCATTGTACACCAAGAACAAGTAATCGATATACCAAGTCTGCTATCGTTAATTTGTTTGAATTTTTTTCTATGCTCAGGTGAGCGAATCCGGGGATATGGGATATCTCAAAAGCCTGCGAGGCCCTATGTTGTCCAAGTTTTCGAGATATACTCAAATATCTGATTTTATACATCATTTAAAAGTTGTACACCCTAAAGTAATAGGGATTCGATCAACTGAGCTATTTCCGTTTAAAAATTGCAGATCCCCATCTGAGTTTTTGTATTGCTTGATTGCGTTCTCGTTGCGAGTCTTAAGTCTTTTGCACCACTTTCTCTATCTCTCTATCTATTATCTCTCCTTTATCTCTTGACTTTCTTTGCTGCGGCAAGCAGAGCAAAAGAATTTGAAGCAGGCGCCGAAGCAGGAGAAGAAGAAGGAGGAGGAGGAAAGCAGCGCCAGCGAGTATGAGGAGATCATCGAGGAGGTGACCGACTATAGCGACGAGGAGGAGGAGCAGGAGACGGCAGTTCCGGCCAAAAACGAGGATACCAAGAAGGAGGTCACCAAAAAGGAGGTGACCAAAAAAGAGGTCACCAAACAGGCAGAGATCAAACAGAGCGCTGTTCAAAAGGTTGAAAAGACGGAGACCAAGACCGCTACCAGCCAAGTCACCGAAAGTGTTAGCAAAAAGTTGGCCCAAGTGGAGCTGGCCAGCTCCTCGACCACAGACGGTGTCCAGGTGCAGCAGGGTGAGTCCCTGCCAGCGGCAAAGACAGCAGCGAAAGCAGGAGGACCAGGCACCAGCAGCAGCAACAGCAGTAGCATAGGTAGTAGGAAACCCAGTAGTCTTAGCAGTAGTCAGGTTAGCACAGTGGTTAGGGCCAGGGACAAAGCCAAGCCGGATACAATGCCAGTCACGGGATCTGGAGCAGTAGCGGGAGCAGGAGCAGGAGCAGGAGCGGGATCTGCAGCGGGAGCAGCCAGCATAGCAAGCACAGCCAGCCGCTTGAGCGTGCCCTCGAAAGAGGATTCCGGTACGGAAAGTGGTGAGGATTTGCGACTGCTAGCCGCCGGATTGCGTGACACCTTGCAGCAGCGCAGTGGTAGCGATGCCAGTGAAGCGAATCGCAGCCTGGTCGAGGAAGTGACCGATGCCCTCAGCCGCCTGGAGAGCAGCCTGAAACAGGGCAAGGAACTAGCCGTTGATGGGGGCCAACGGCAGGCTCTGCTCGGCCTGGTGGCTCGCCTCCAGAGTGGACTCAGTGCGCCCGAGAAGTTGGCGGACGATCAGCGGCGGGTGGGGGAGGATCGCCAAAACAACGCTGATGCTGGCAGTCCGGAACCGGAAACGGATAGCCGGCAATCCCGATTTGCCAAGCGACGCCAGCGCAACAGTCGCCATACCGTTGGCGTGAGTCGAGAGGAACTGGCGGATGCCCGACGCTACATGGAGGACATGCTGATCCTGGAGGGCAAGGACTTTGCGCTCACCAAGACCCCGAGTTCGAGTGCAGTGCCAGTGCAACTCTATCGACCCAATCAATTTGTGGCCCAACCTCCGCAGCAGCAGCAGCAGCAGTCAGTCCTTATACCACCCAATGTGACCAATGCGCCTGTAAATCCCACCCAGAATCAATCTCAATTGAGACCTAATTCCAACACCAACCGACGTCCACTTTCCGGTGATTATGCCGTGAGCTTTGCCAACTATGAGGCGAATCAGAATTCACAGAACTCAAATCCGGAGGGCAACGGGAATTCCCCCAGCAATTCGCAATCCAATTCGAACTCCAGTTCGAATTCCAGTCGATTTGGTAGCGGCAAAAAACACTTGATGAAGCGAGCTAACACCATTGATATACCCAAGGCTAAGGCCAAGTATATGGCGGACTGTGATTCGGATTCGGATCTGGAGGATGATCATGGTCCGCATTTGGGTTTGAAAAGGGCGGTGCAGGTGAGCGTAAAGCGACGCGTTCACAACGCTGTGCCGCCGTTTGAGCCAAAAACCGAGAACGATCACAAGTTCCTGGCCTTCATCAACAAGCAGAGTCATCAGACTGGCTTGGGTTGGGGTGGCGGTGGTGGACGAAGTGTCTCGAATTGGACCCACAAGTTTGGCAACATCAAGCACACCTTTGAGACAGGGGCTGCGGCCACGGTGACCAAGGGTAAGCCGCCACCAGTGCCCGGTCATGTGCCCGGATGGGCCAAGCAGGAGCAGCTGCATCATCAGCAATTGCAGCGAGAGCAAATGCAACGAGAGCAGATGCAACGAGAGCAATATGAGAGGGAGCAACGGCAGCGAGAGCACAGGGAGCTGAGTCAGAGGGATCTGAAGCAGATACAGCGAGAGCAACAGCAACGGGAACAATACCAGAGGGAGCAAGGCCAGCGAGACCAGAACCAAAGAGAGCTCTCCAAGCGAGAACAATTCCAGCGAGAACAGCTCCAGCGTGAGCAACTCCAGCGCGAGCAGTTGCAGCGAGAGAAACTACAGCGCGAGCAACTCCAACGAGAACAACACCAGCGAGAGCAACTCCAGCGAGAGCAACTCCAGCGAGAGCAACTCCAACGAGAGCAACTCCAGCGCGAGCAATTGCAACGCGATCAACTCCAGCTCCAGCAGCAACAACAAGCTGCTGCCGCAGTGCAAATCGAGCGGCAACGTCGCCAGGAATTAGAACGACAGCTACGACTCGAACAGGAGGCGCGATATGAACGAGAGGAGCGAACTCGTCTTGAACGGGAATACTACGAGCAGCAATTGCAGCGACAACAGGCCGAAAGGCAACAGCAATTGGACAGGCAACGCCAGCAACAGGAGCAACTTGAGCGCCAGAGACGGCAGGAAATGGAATTGCGACTTCAGCAACAGCGTGAACAGGCCGCACAAGTCAACAACTTTATACACGCTCCCCAGTCCGTCTTTCGTCCCATCGAAAATGAGCCGCAACCGCAGCCGGGTATTTACAAGCCCGTTGCCCAGAAATCACAACCCAATCCGGCCATTTGGAAACCACCCACGCAACAGCCACCGCAATCACAGCAACATTTGCAGGCCAGATCGGCCACGTCGTATAGCAATACCCCATCGCCATCTTCAACGGCCACTTCACCCATCGGTTTGCCCTGGGTGGCTAAGCCCAAGGTGGACAACAGTGATTTTCGACGGAAGGCGCACCACTTTGAAGAAAGATCTTTAAGGGATAACCTCGAGCAACAGCAGCAGCAACCATCCTATCCCAATGGCAATCCAGGTTATCTACAGCGACACAATTCCCTGCGTTCCAAGGCACCAGCTTTAAGTGAGTTCAAGAAGAGACCATCGCTGCCAAATGCCATGGAACCGGGTACAGTTGCACCACCTAGACAGGTGTATCAAGCTCCACCGCCACCCACAAATATATCATTTACGTACGCTGATTTTCCGCCAGTGAGACGTCAACAAGGCGGCAATGCTCACAACTACAGGAGCCAACCTTGCCTCACAAGTGCTGTGGAGCAGGCCGAGGCGTTGACCAATCCCCTGGCAGCGCCTCTTGTACTCACCAGTTCAAATCCCACTTATCTGCCACCAGCTGGAAGCAGGAGATTCGATTACATAAGCAGTCCTATCGATGTGGACGTGGACAGTCCACCCAACAGCCCCACGAGCTTTATGACCATGCCCAATCCCACTCTGATGACGGACAACACGGATGATGATCTCGATCTGGATTCGGACAACAATATGCTAGAGTATCGGGCCGAAACGAAGGTAATGCGAAAGCCACGTAGTCAGACAGCTGTGAGAGTGGCGGACAGAAGAAACGCTCATATGAGTGATGACGAGGTTTACGGTAAGAATTCAAGGGCGGCCAAGTCCTTGCTGTACACGATGAAACAGCTGGGAGGTGGTCCAGGTAATCAACCTGTGGGCAATACCAACCAAAGAAGACAACCTTTGACGGCTCCCAGCTCGCCGAAATCAGGTTGCCTTTCGCCCGATGGTCGTCAGTACCAGGCACCTCTGGTGGAACCACTCTTCCCGCAATTGAGCACATTTGAGACCAAACGACAGCCACAATTTACCAATTCACCAATGTCTACGTCGCCTGCAGTCAGCATGCCACAGATAAATTACCAAGCCAACCCCACCTATACACCACCAAGAACCAATCAGGATGCCAACTCCTATTTGGGTGAGACCCATACCTCCTATGTGGTCACCTATCCCGTGGACGATTCCGGCGATGAACCCGAACAGGAATCGATGGCCATGTCTGTGAGCCAGCGATTGCGTCGCACTTCGGAGCACTCGAATGCCAGTTCTTCGCTTTCATTGGGCAGCACCAGTTGGACAGCGAATCCGGTGCACCATACAGTGCCCACGGTGGGTTCCATGGGACCTCCAGTGGATCGCAGCACCAAGCCGCAAATGAGTCAGCAAACGGGACCAAAGATTACTCAGCAGGCTCCCCAAAAGAAATTGCAGCAGATGCCTCAGCAGGTTCCTCAGCAGGTTCCTCAGCAGGTTCCTCATCAGATCCCTCAACAGATCCCTCAACAGATTCCTCAGCAGATCCCTCAGCAGATCCCCCATCAGATCCCTCAGCAGTTACCTAAGCAGTTACCCCAACAGTTACCACAGCAGTTACCTAAGCAGTTGCCTCAACAGCAGCTACCTAAGCAGTTACCCCAACAGCAGTTACCCAAGCAGTTTCCTCAACAGCAGTCACCTCAACAGGTCGCACAACAGTTGCCTAGGCAATTACCACAAGAGATTCCCCAGCAGATACCACACCAACTGCCTCAACAGATGCCCCAAAATACAGCCAGCAATCTGGCTAGACATGCTCCCAGGTTAAGTTCGCGTAGTCACACCATCCAGGGAGATTCCGGCTACGATAATCGTCCCCTGCAGAATCGTGTGATGTCACAGCAGACTCTAAACTCCAGCATTATCAGCAGCAACAACAGCACCACCGTTCAGAAACAGCAAAAGGAGCAGCACATCAATGAGCTGCGTCGCAAGAGTCTGGGCAATGTCCTGGAGAGCAGCCAGAGAAGTACCTACTTTGAACAGGAGTACAAATCGTCGGCACCGCCCGATACGCCGGATATAGTTAAATCTTCGCTGCCCAAAGAGGATGCACCGCTGCTGAAGAAATTTGGGCCCCCACAACGTCATCACTACATGCCCAATTCGTACCAGAGTCCGCAGCTAAATAAGCCGGGAAATAGCAGTACCACTAGCAGTAGCACCACCACCACAATAAGCAACACCACAGTGGTGCAACAGCAACATCAGCATCAGCATCAGCAAGTTAAGCCGAGCATTGTGGAAACGCCGGCGACACCACAGCCACAAGTACCCCCCGAGGATGAGATACCCCACAACATAGTGTTCAACAATGTGAGCGCCTTTACCTCGATGAGCAGGAGGAATCACGAGGAGGATTCGCACCAGGGAACACAATCGGGATCGCGGGTGAATCGGCTGAGCAAGTGCGATTCGTGGAACCAAATCTGCCAGCTGCAACAAACGGCGGGTCCGAGTCCGGCTAAATACAATCAACCCGGATCTCCCGGAGAACTGAGACGCTCCAAGTCCGGCCACTCGCTGGCTGTGCCGAAGCTCTACGAGGCGGGCATCGACAAGGCCCAAGTCAGTGAGAAACAGCGAACGGTGGCTGCCTACTTCTCGGGTCAAAAGTCACCAACTGAGGTCACCACGGTGACCTCAACGACAACGAGTCGAAAATCGGCCATTAATCGCACCAAAACGAGTGAAAAACTCTCGGCTGCAGCTCGAAAATCCCTTAGCTCGCTGACGACATCGAATGGTAATGTTTCCACCGCCGGTCTGGGATTAATCCGTGCTGGTGGTGCACCCATGATTGGTGGTGGCCTCAGTCGCAGCGCCACCATGCCGCATATCGCGAATCTCAACCTGCTGGACGAGAGCAATGTGGAGGATGCCTTCGAGCAGCTAATGATGGGTGCCTAAAATTTACAAATAAAAAAAACATAAACAAATAACAAACAGTCCAGCCAACCACTCAACCACTCAAGCCAAGAATTTAACCCACCAAAAAAAAAAAAAAAACAAAACATAAAGAAAATCAAACGCATTGAGGCATTCCAGTTCGAAACTGGATGAGAACATAATAAAATAATCACAAAGAAAAAAAAAAAAACAAATGAAAAGCAAGAAAAGAAGATATACGAAATCGAATCGAAAAATCGACATCGAAACGGAATGATAACTGTAACTTGTAACGGCAACTGTACTGATTAATGTTTACTGATATACTCAAGCGCTACTGTTGAGCCTAGGATTAGCTTTGTTTTAGTTAAGCCCACCACCCAGAACCACCTACCCAACCCACCTTTCCTCACTTTACCCACCAAGTTCGATTTGAGTTTTGTGGAAGCAGTTAGAAGAACGCGGATTACGATAAAGAGACAAGCAGCAACAGTTGAAAATTGAGGGACCACAGGCGGGTTTCTATTTCCTTATTTTTTTTTTCTCAATTTGTAAAACACTAATCACACACACACACGCTCAAACGCGATAATAAACAAATATGATAAACAATTGTTTGCTGCACTGCGTCCCAAATGAAGCCCCAAACAACAAGAACAACAGCAACAACAACAATAGCAACAACTTGATCAATATTCCGAGATTTGTGAGTTAAATATGAAAAATATCAGATGTACAGAATGCCAGCCTTGAAAGCCCCCCCCCCCCTTTTTTTTCCCTTATTTGCCAGCGCCCTTGCCCTGCCTTGACTACCAGAAAATAAAAGATAATAATAAATTCAAAAATATTGCTATACCGCCCAGCAGCAGCCTAACAGCATAAAAACCACACACATATGAAAACATACAGTCGCAAACTGAATAATGGTTTTATTAATATACTATTATTTTCTTCACTATCAAAATTAATTAAAAAGATATTTTTTAACTGTATACCCTTTCAGTTTGCTGATTTTCAGCAAAAATATTTTATATTGATTTATAGATAATTCCATTGATTTACGTATACTTGATATTTAGATAAGTCTTCTGGTTACTTAAAACCATTATTTGACAGAAAACTGTGTGTGTTTTATATGCGTGTGTGCGTTTTTCTTGTACATATTTGTTTTGCCTGAAAGTTTTTACTTGGCCAATTGTGGAAATGTAAAAATGCGTCGACTTTTAGCGCTTATCCCAATTTACACTCCCCTTACGTTGCGTTACGTTACGTTATGTTACGTCTTGTTACGTTTTGCTCTTTTGCTCGTTCGTTAGTTGGTTGGTTGATTGATTGATTGACTGGTTGATTGGTTGGTTGGTTGGTCCAGCAAGGATTCAAAAAAGCATAAAACAAAAATTGAAAAGAAAACGGAAGCAGCAAAAAGAAACCCCCTATGTTGTCCCTCCTTTTTTAATCGACTGTTTCTCTCTCTGTCGTCCTTTGTATATATTTTTTATATTTTTTTCTTAACCCTACCACAGATGAGATGAGGAAACAGTGTTTTTCGTTTATTTTATTGATCAGTTTTTTTTTTTTTTCGTTTTTATCTATGTCTATATATTTTTTGTCGATCTGCTGATCTGCTCCTGTTCCCTGTCCCTCAATTTAAAGCATGCTGTTCGTTGATTTTTAGCTGTAACTGTAAATACACTTTGTGCATGATTTTTTTATGAATTCATAAACACACAGATGGAAAAATGTAAAATGAACTTAAAAATTGTAATTCAAAACGCATTTAAAAAACAAATCACATGTTGTGTTAATAAGCTTTAAAGTGTTTTTTTATGTAATTATGTTATTTTTAATGTTTAAACTTTTTTTTAAGTTCGATACACATGATATTTTGCTCTGTGTATATAAATAACTTTACAATAATACATAAAAAGAGCCATGGACGGCAGAGGCACCACCACCACCACCGCCACAGTCATATCCACACCATTAGCGACGGTTTCTGATTGTTTTTTTGTGTGACTTCAGTGGCGCGTTTCCTTTTGTGGGGACTACACAACCGCACACACTGCGGAAAAAATCCTGCCCGTTTGTGTGTGTGGCAGCTTGGATAATGCCATTTTGTTTTTTGAATTTTGCGTAGTAGCTGATATTATATAACCTTTTGAAAACAATTAAGTTTTGTGCCGTTTTCCAACATGTTGCGTAGTGTGTAAATGTGTTGCCTGCCAAGATACAAAACACATGTAATTTCCAATAACCCATAGAATTGTTGATTACCCAAACAGATTGATATTTTTTGTGTAATTGATTTTGTGCATGCCCCAAAACTAATAAATGTAATTTGTTTGCTTTTCTTTTTTCTTCCACCTGCTGCAAAAAAAAAAAAAAAAAAAAATCGAAATCCAAAACCGCATCCCTAAAAAACTCTATTCACACAGCAGCCCAGCACAAGAGCTCCTCCACCAGCGAACAGCGAACGGAAAGCAAGTCCAAGGATGGCGGTGCCACTGTGACCACAACAACAACAAAGGGTGAGTGGAAGGCATATATGGTACAGGATATGGATTAACCAAGACATTCTCCATTTCCGTAGTTACCACACGCACTGTCAGCGGTAGTGCTGCCTCTAAGAACATCTCGCCCTTGGCCAAATTTAAGCAGCTGGACAAGCAGGCAGCCGCCCAGCAGGCGCAAAAGTAAGATACCCCAACCACCAATAATTCAGATTATTCCATATATATATATTTATATATACATACATATATCGACGAGCATACAAACATAGACACACATGTGGTAGCGAGGGCATACATACTATACACACAAGTCAACATTTGTGCAGGTCACTCATTAAATTCAAAGGCAGTTGGAGAAGCAAGCAGTGCAAGCAGTGAAAAGTAGAGATTGTGCCACTATGACACTGACAAAATTCAAAAGAAATGTAAATAAATCACTTTAAGACAAAAAGTACCTTAATAACTAAACATTCTCTACCTTTTTCTCTAAAAATAAATAATCTATGTTTTGGAAAGTTTCATTTTTACACCAAGAAAGGTACATTGACATTTTTTCATTAAATCTTAATTTGATTTCTGTGTTATGAACAAATCTTCATTTTCTAAAGGGGCCCAAAAAAAAAGTGCCTTCTTCAAACGACTGCTTTTGTGATTACTTCTCCAAGCCTTTTTCACAAAGACACTCAAATAATTAAATTGGTTGAAGAAGGGTGTCTCACACTTACATAATAGATGGATGCAATTCAAGCTCAATCTTCACCCACCCTTCTAACACACACATGCATATACGATCTCTGGTGTTGGTTCTCTATGGAAGTGTGTTGTAGTATCGTCTCCCAAAAAAAAAAGCTTAGAAATCGTCAAGGATATTCTATAACTGATAATAAACTAGTGAAGGAAAAGTGATTCCGCCCTATGTACATAGAATACCCAACTGTCTCCCTCTGTTTTTCTAGTTAGCCTATGGAAACTGGACTCGATCTTTTCTCTTTTTTTTTTCTCTCCTCCCTTCTATATCTGTCTCTTTATGTTTTTCTTCGGCGAACGAAAAATTCCAACAAAAAACCAAACCAAACCCAAAAATTCGTTGACAGAAAATCAAAAACATCGCGTTAGTTGTACCAGACCAAGTTTTTTTCGTATTCAAATAATTGTTGTTGTTGTTTCTTGCTAACACAAAAAAAATATATCTATATATACACACAAATACACACCCAAAAATAAAACAAAAAAAAAAAAACACCTAACACAATTGAACTAAAAAATTAAACAAAAAACACACGAAAAAAAGAGAAATAAAACAGAAACTAAGAACAACATGAAGATGAACCGATTTTGTGTGAGTTTCGCTAAAACGTCTGCAATCCTCCAACCTTGACTCATTTGTTCAGATCATCTCCAACAACAAGCACACCCACGACCCCCGGCGGTTCGGCACAACCGTTGTTCAAATTTACCGATCCGGCATTAAATGCGCGCGCCGCCACTGTCAAGGATCAACTTCTACAGTGGTGTCAGCATAAAACGCAGGAATATGAGGTATCCAAAACCTAAACCAAAAAAAAAAAAAAACCAAAAACAAAAAACCAAAACCAAGCAAGCCCTACAAATTTATGAAATGCCGAAGCCACAGCCAATATTTGTTATCCTTGCCACTGTTTGTTATTTATTTAATGCACTTGAGGTCAAAATAATAACGCTGACGAAAAGGTTTTATGTTATTGATTAATAAAAAAAAATATCTCGATCGATAGCTAATATACATAGCTTCAGATAATTGGCTTTATGTTGCTTAAGAAATAAATGTTAACTACATTTTGTTTATCGTAATGGAGTTTTGTTATCGAAATACATAACTTTATAATTTATCAGTAATATCTATCGACTTTTTTAAAGTGTAGATTTTGATTTATTGTTTTACAAAGGCATTTTAAAGACAATATATTGCAATTTGCAAACAGCATGGCTAATTTTGACCCCAACTGACAAATAGACTTGTTTATTATCGTTTCTTTAGTTTTTGCCGTTCGCTCCGATGTTATTTAGCTATTAGTTTTGCCATATTTAACAAATCTAACGACAAACCGAAAACAATTACAACAGCAAACAAAATAAACCAAAGCAAAAACATCTAACAGCGCCTAACTTTGGCTGAGCTTATAAGCTTTCTTCAATACTCATACACGCACACACATTCAGACACACACACACACACACACGCTCACACCCGCACACAAACACAATTCACGAAAGAGATAATAGAAATTAGGCAATATTATTATGGATGCCATTTCCGTTTCCGTTTACTGCTATTTGCTGCCGATTTTAATCGATCACCGCTTGTCGTTTTTAGTTTTATTTTTTTGTTTTGGCAATTTTGCTTTGTCGCTATAGCTATCGCCGCTGTTGTTGTTATTGTTTCGACCTAGTTGACCTACTTATTTAGTCTTAGTTAGTATTGGATCGGAGGCTGCAATCTCGCACTAAATGCTTTTGCTTTTGCTCCATGGGGCCATCCCAAAATCAGCAAACCATCTTAAAAAAAAAAAGTGCGCTCAATCATTATATATCACCACTGATCACTGAATGCAAATTATGTGTATGTTGTTTCGCAGAACGTCCAAATAAGCAACTTTAGTTCGAGCTGGTCAGACGGCTTGGCCTTTTGTGCGCTGATACACCATTTCTTGCCAGATGCATTTGACTACACCACACTAACAAAGCAGACGAGACGACACAATTTCGAGCTGGCCTTCAGCGTTGCTGAGTAAGTATACGCACCGTGGAATGCCCTTAAATAATTGCTAAAGATTATTCAATGATGTAGCACCAAAAAAAATAGTTTTTATAAACGTAGTACGAAAATGGTTCCAACAAACCGTCCTTTTAAACTTGGAAAACATAAACATTAAAACATTTTAAACTTGGAAATAAATAATAATAATATTTAAGAAATTTGTTGAAAAAAACCAAAATTTATATAATAACAATAATAATTTATATGAAATAATATATAATTTGTAGCTGTTAAATAAAACTTAATATTTTTATTGTTTGCTTAAAATATAATTTTGTTTTAAGTATCTAAGAAATTAATTTTTCAAAGCCATAGGAAAGATTTTTTGAAATGCACTGACAAAAAATATAAATTTGTAGTTAATATGTATAAGGAAATTTTTGTCCTTTAAAGAATTGCATTTGCTTAGATAAATCTCTGAAGATTTAAAATCATAAAATTTTTAACTTTCTTTGCTGTAATGACTAATAACTTTGATATTTCGCAGTGAGAAGGCTGGCATTGCACCACTGTTGGATGTGGAGGATATGGTGGAGATGAGTCGCCCCGATTGGAAGTGCGTCTTTGTCTACGTGCAGAGCATATATCGCCGATTCCGGAACTGTCAGTGAATCCATCGAAAGCAGTGACAGCATCAGAAGCAGCAGCAGCAGCAGCAGAATAGTCCAAATCCAGATCCAAATCCAAGTCAACTCTCAACAGCAACAGCAGCGACTCATTAAATTTTAAGCATACACCACACATCCCCTTTGGCATTTTGTGTTAACACACGCCACATACACCCCCTTATATATCCCATAAAGATCCCATTCAAGATCCTACGTCATCCTGCGAATATCTAACTGTGTAATCGGCATATGTATATTCTTCAACTGAAGCGCAAAGGGCTCGTCGATTGTGAACAGCCGACTCTTTGAACGTTTTTTGTGTTTGTTTTACCCCTTTTTTACTATTATTACGATTACGCATTATTATTTGTTATCGAACTTGAAGCAGAAACTATGCAATAATTGTTGATTTATATATTTTTTTGTCATAATTTTAATTGTGAAGAAATGAAGCAGCGCAGTTACTAACCCTGCTGGCGGTCATCGACATTGGATAAAGTATTTAAGATACGTCTCGATGCCGTCGCTCACATTGATGAATTACTGTAATAATAAACATATATTATATGTACGTACGTGTAACGAGAACGAAATATTTACTAACCGATGGCATTGAAAAGGCCGCAAAGAAATAAAAAAAAGCAAATGAAACCCAAGCAATGTGTGTCTATATAATTTGGGCCTGTTTTTTGCGGTTTTGAAGTCAGGATGTAAAAAGCTAAAAACGTTCATATGAATTTTAATAAATTTCTCATTTTGGGAAGGGTGTACTTAAAAAATTGCCCAAAACAATGACTTATAAAATATTTTTTCAGAAATTTTAAGTTTGTGTTTAAAACACCTTGAAGAAAATAATCTTCAAATGTTTTATCTTTATTATTGATTTGTAAGGCAGTGTGCCTTTCGCATAACTTATCAGGTGTGCTTAGAAACTCGGTGAAAGTCTAGCGTTTAAGTTTTATGTAAAATGTTGCAGGAAAATTAAGTGTAAAAATTTGTATATCAAAATTTGGTTCGTTACGTACACAAAAACCCACGCTCCTACCGTCAAGCAGTTCAAAAGCAGTGCAAGCAGTGCAGAAGACACAATATACCCACCACAACATCTTCGAACCAGAGCAACATGTCGCATCATCAACCAGTTATTTCGGAGTCTGCCGCCCTCCGTTTGGTGAATGATTTTGTGGCCACCGGTAGTGCCACGCCCCTCGCCGTTCAGCCGCCCACTGCGGCGCCAGCGGAAGTCATCTGTTCGCCGGAAATTGGTCATCCTTCGGCTCAGCTGCCCAGTGGCACACCCACCGCTTCAATGGCCGCGCTGGAAATTTCATCGGCGCGACAAAGGATGTTGCCACCAATCATACGGCGACCTTCACAGGAGAGCGTCCATTCGGCCAACGAGAATGGCAACTCGTGCCGCATTTGCCGCTGGAACCGCAACGACATGGAGATCATCAAATGTCCGTGCAATTGCAAGGGCAGCGTGGTAAGCGAGGGCCATTTCAGCCATGCCCAACCCTGTTTCAAAATAAAACCAGTTCGGGGGACTCCTGTTCGAGATTCACAAAAAAAATTTAAACTAAATTGAAGAATTTCGCCATCTTTATAAAACTTAATTTAAATCTTTGCTTGATATTTTTATTGGAATTGAAACGCGAATTTGTTATTTATAAACATGGCAAAGTAAAGTAATCTTATATTTAAACCATAAAATTGTTGGTGAACCTTTAACGGTTTAAACGCAAATTCTGTAGGTATAAATAACAGTTGTGTATGAACATCGATATTAATATTTTATACCAAATGTCTTAGTAAAAGCCAAGCTATACCGTAAAAAATTATTTTTAGTGAGTAAGTCAAATAGAAATGTGAGTAAATTTCGAACAGAAATGCTCGTAAGCTGGTATGGAGTGTATTCGGCTCACGGGATCTAGGTGACCTTTGCAGGGCTTCATCCACCTGAAGTGCCTGAAGCGCTGGATCATGCACAGGCGGGATAATCGCTGCGAGATCTGCAATGCGACCTTTGACATCTCGGAGGAGCGGGTAAGCCTGAAGCAGATGATGCGAACCTTCTGCTGCGGTCGCTGTTGTGGCCTGATTGTGAAACACCTGCTGTTCAGCGCCTCACTGATGCCGCTGGCACACATCATTCTGCAGCAGGTGAGCTTTCGTTTGTCCTGGTTATAAACGAAGCATCGGCAGCTTGGCAGAGTTCAATCCAATTTTAAGCAGTGTGAAATATGAAATGGAAGGGTGGGCAAGGCTGCCGCTGCATCGCTTACAGGCAGTTTTATAAAAACTTAAGGATTTTCAATGTTTCTTTTTTTTTTGTGTGCCTTGCTCGCAGGTTCTGCAGTGCATGGACAATCTGAACCAGGGCAGCACCGAGCAGCTTACCGTCCAGGAGGTGTTCGTCGCCTCCTGCGCCCTGCTCACCTCCAGCGCCCTGTTCTTTCACTTCTTCGAGTTCGTCACCACACGGTGCCTGCTCATCCGGAACATCCTGCGCCACTGGTGGATGTTTGGCAGCACCTCCGACTTTTCCCTGGTGGAGATCGAGGACGATTCCATCGATTTCATTTGATAGGGAGAGGTTCTGGTACTAAGACTGTCGCCAAAGGAGACGATGAAGGACGACGACAGCTGTAGGTTATGCGCTACATTATTACACCGACCATCTTAGGTGATTTCAGCAAGATCCAGTGATAGCGAATTTCAATATTTAATAAAGTAAATTTCAAAACACCACACAGATCACTTACATTTATGTGGACAAATATAATTCCAACATGTTCAATTAAAACAATAGCATTGGGTATTATGTGTAAATCAGGGAGGCTTACATTTTTAAATAAATTAACGGTACTTTTTGTCAGCTCGTATGTTTTTTGAATCATTCACTCTACACTAAAACCTTCAAATTTCAAATAGATGCTTGCAAACACAAATACATTTTTCTTTTGTTTTTGGTTTTTGTTATTAAATAATAAATTAGATGTTAATCGGTCAAAATTATTTCAACCATAAATTATTTTCAAATAACCAGAGGATTGCAAAAGGTCATACCGCATCTAACGACTATCGAACTATCGTCGCGAGTTTAAGCCACTCGGCAGTGGTTATCGATAGGGCCTCGCCGCGAGTAGTACCACCACTGGATTATCATAAAAAAAAATAAAATAAAGAAAAGTGCCAGTGGACTGGAGGACCGTAAAACCATTCCCGACGCATTAATCGTGGGCGCAGATTTCAACTTTAGCTGACGGCCCCCAATAATTCGATGTATTCCATGTTGTGTAAGTGCCAAAAAAAGCCCAATTAAATCGAGAGCAAAACAATCGCAGCAGCAGTAGCAACAGCAAAAGCCAAAGCAGCGAAAAGCAAAAGCAAAGCAGCACGCGAGCAGCGACGAGCAGCAGAGAAAGGAAAACCGAACACAGAAATCAGAAATCAGAAGAACGCCTCAAAAGAAAGTGAAGTGAAGTGCAAAACACACTCGAAAAAACCGGATATCTTACGGGACTTTCTGTTTCTGTTTCAGTTTCTGTTTTTGCTTTTGCCTTTGCTTTTGTTTCGCTTCATCCTTTGTCTCTCACCTTCTTAACAAAATAAAAAACGGCACGTGTGCGAATGCATTCCCTACAAATATCGTACAAATCCAAACCTATTGCAGAGTGCCACGCCTCCCGCGAGCCCCAGCCCCTCTAAGTCGATCGAACAGCGTTAAAGTTAACAGAAAATAGAAAGAAAAAAGATTAAAAAAAAAGTAGCGAGATGGCTGGCCAACAGCTGGCCTTGATGCTAAATCCCAATCCGAATACCCCAAACGCCCTCTACGCCCTGTCGCTAGAGGCGCTGATCGGGAGTATGAACACCAAGGTTCCGGCGCTGGACAGGATCAACCGACTGACGGAGCTGCCGCGCAACCTGCTCATCGATGTCTACGAAATGGTGAGTGCTATCGTTCTGCTCCCACTACCCCATCCCTCCCTATGTCTCCCAAAAGATCCGATCTCATTATCATAACCAGTAATCGTTAGTAGCCAGCTTGGGGAAATACCAGATACTCAACTATGTAGTTCTTGTTGTTAGAGCCTTCCATTGTTATGCTCTTGGTATTATAAGTTACAATCCTGGAAAGCATATGTTCCAGTTACTTCCTGGAAATATGGTTTCAAAGAACATGAAAGCATTTCCGCCTTATTTTTGATTTTAACGGCTTGTGGTAAAAACTTATGGGAATTAAGAAACAAACATTTGGAACTATTCATATTTTTGGGTAAATTAAAATATAATTCTTTTAATTAATTAGAATTCCGATATTTATGGTAAAAACTAATTTAGATTGTGAATTATTAATTTTACTGGGGGAATAAACTATTTTCGGAAATAGTCACCTTTATTTGGTATACAGATATGGAAATTAGGAAGATTTTATTTAAAATACAGGTTCTTGGAACTAGTTGTACTTTCCTTTTGAAGAAGAGGATTGATAGTGCAAAGATTGCGGATCGTTTTAAATATCTTTATGCGATACCTAGGGTTAAACCTCCCCATCAGTGATCAAAACGATTACAGCACTTGTTGGGCCGCTGCTTATCTCCACTCGCCGTCCGAATTTCGCCACTGGCAATTACCATTCTCTCATACTCATTATCAGGGATTCAGGGGGGTATGGCACTTGTCTGTTTGTGTTTGCTTTTCCGCTTAAATTGTTTACACCCGCCAGTCTGGCCTTTAACCCTAGAGAGAAAAACCTTCGCCAGATCGGACAGGGAAAATTGTCTTTTAACACTCATTAAACCTCCAATAATCATTTCTGATAGGACAACAATTTTGGATTTGTTTCCCAGAAATGCAATAAATTCAGCTTATTGAATATTTTTTTTCTGACATTGTCAGCTATTGACAAAGATTTTGTTTTTAATTTAAAGCAACACTTACACTTGGCCTTTCACTTAATCTGAAAATGTCTTAATTCATTATTAGTATTAATAATTACTATCTAACAATACATATCGACTTTTTGAAAAAAAAAAAGGGTTTAAAGCTATTTCTGAAGTCCATCGATCAATGTTTATTTCTATTGAACATACAAAAGATCAAGTAATAACCTTCAAATTCCGGCACTAAACGGTACCATTAATTGTTTACTATATTAAAACCGCTTTTCCTGGAATTCAACTTGGGCTTCACTGTACACATTCCGCTGGTGGTGCATGCCTTCAGATGGATTTCATTCGGACGAAGGAAACGAAACTCCACAGACCCACAGGTGGTTGCATATAGTATGGTCAGCCAAAGGTTTCGATTCCACACATGGATTGTTATAATAAGTGGCAATTACCGTGTAAATTATAAACAGAAGCGACAATGAGGGGCATCTAAAAATAGACCAACCAGTTGGATGGGTCCAGCGCCCTTTGATTGTCCTGTTCGGAAATTGTGGAGCTCTGCTGGGATGGGGAGCTCTGATGGTGCAGTGATGCATAGAGAAAATGCTGTGGCGCAGCTGCTGGCGAAGAGCCATTGAACTTGCTGATAATGGCTAAGCAAATTCCATTGTTCGCTGATTGGATGTGTCTTTTCTCCTCTTGTTTACGTGACTTTTTGCTAGCTTCTGCTCAAGTCGTTACTTTTATTTTGAAACTAGGACTTTAGTTATTCTATTTCCCAACCAAAAGTGAAGTTCTTTACAAGGTCTTTCGGGAAATGTTAGAAATAAGCGTTAACAAAGTATGTCATCTCATGTTATATATACTTATAAGTTATTATTATAACATAAATCAGTAATTTACCTTAATGTCTTCTAAGCTCTTAATCATGAATAGTTATTTATAAAATTTGGATGGATATTTTTGTTCCGTACTTCTCTGATGTTACTTATATGTACTTACTATAATATTGATTTATACCTAAACTAGTGACCAAAATTAAATGCTTTTCCCGCTGCCTAACATGTCCATATGTGCTTACATAGAATGACAATGTTTCTCCCTCTCCATCCCACAGATGTCGCAGCAGGAATCCTTGAAGGACACGCTGCTGGAGGAGTTGGCCCAGCTGGAGGTGTTTACGCGACTCGTTCGTTACTCGCCTGCCCGCAGCAAGTTGCTGCGCATAATGGCTGCCCTTATGGCCAGCAAAAAGATGCTGGCCAGACGGCTCAGCGATAACTATGTGTCGCGCTACTGGACCCCCGGACATGATGATGATGAGGGGGACGAATTGATTCAGGAACCGGTCGACTTGGATAAGAGCCGTGATCAGGCCCCACTCGATCCCTCACCGGAGCCGGAGCCCAGCAAGCTGCACATTTACGACGGCGAAACGGAGGAGGACGGCTCTGGTGCCAGCTGCAGCGAACAGCGCAGACAATTCATCACCATAGAAGTCGACGCCAAAGCCCTACAACCCCAGTCCCAGTCCGAACTCAGTGTGATCAATAATTCAGCCCTCGAGGAGTTGCCCGCCTCGGAGATGCAGGCCATCGACATGGGCTTGCGCCTCGGTTCGTTCCTTTCGGAGGCCGGATGGATGCAGGAGAGCATCACCGTGCTGGAGTGCCTCAATGGAAGACTGAAGCGTCTGCCTCCCCACAAACACTGGCTGGAGATGCGTCTCGACTGTCTGCAGCGGTAATTCAGATATTTATTAAATCAATCAACTCAAAATCAAACTATCTCAATTCACATCACATCATTTTGATAAAACATACTAAAAATATTGCGTGATAAGCGTTTGAATAGCACTTGCACTTGCTTAACATAGCCAAAAAAAAAAAAAAAAAAACAATGTATTTAAAGTATTTTCTTTTTTATATATGCCTCAATTCTGGAATTCCCCATTTGCATACATGATTAAGCTCGATATTTTTTTTCAGAAAAACAAATCGAACGGCACTTCTTTACTATGACTATTTCTTAAAAATAAATTAATTTAAAAATTTAAATTTCGTGACCTCCCATATTAGTTTCTATATCTATCTATTTATGCTATTATTTGTAAAGTTTGTTTCACAATTAATCTGTTATATGTGTATGTTTTGTTTTTAAAGCCTCCTATATGCAGAGTCGGCGCATTGTAACTTCAAGCTGGCGCAGCGCACCTACAACGAACTGATCGGACTGAACAGATCGCTCAATAGCCATGTGCCTGCCCAACTGGTGGCCATGGCCTATACGCAGATTTCGGCCATGTACTTTGCCCGCAACGAGTACAACCACAGTCACATGTGGAGCGGCCTGGCCATGCGATTTCTGAAGGGATCTGCGTCACCGCGGTGAGTTGTCTGCTGTCCCACTCCCTCTCCATCTAGTCCGATCTCGATTGCTGATCTCTACCTTAACCCATCCGACAGCATCACCATCGACGTACTGCGCCAGGCGGCCAGGGCCTGTGTCGTCAAGCGGGACTATGCCCGGGCCAATCTGCTCATTTGTCAGGCGGTGCGACGCGCTCGGTAAGCACAGCAGCCCATGGATGGTTATTATCTATCTATTGAAAGGTCAATCGGTCTTTGCCAAACTCTGTTACATTGTGAACTGATTGTCAGCTATAAATAAAAGGTGTCCACGATGATCACAACCCGTATTGCTAAGATCAACAACAACAATATCTATCAAATTAGTTCTTAGATAACTCAGTATTTTACTATAAACTATACAACGCATTTATATAATTATAATTTTTCCATTTCATTTAAAAGTTATGAATTATAAATTCATTTAAAGTGCAAATTTGTGATCATCTTAGACGAAATTAAAATAAAAAAATGTTTAAAGGCCCAATTAGGATGTAAAAAATAAGCTAAACGAAGCAATATCAAAAATCAGCTTTTTTAGGAATTAAAATATCTGCAGACACGATTGATATTTAATCAACTTATTTAGTAGTCATACTCATTCGAAATCTTCTTTCCCACAGCAAGCACTTTGGACTTAAACATCAGAAGTACGGCGATGCCCTGCTGGACTACGGATTTTTCCTACTCAACGTGGATTCGGTGTTTCAGTCCGTTAACGTCTACAAGGAGGCGCTGGCCGTACGCCGTGGCATCTTTGGCAACATGAACTTCCATGTGGCCATCGCGCACGAGGATCTGTCGTATGCCTACTACGTGCACGAGTATAGCACGGGTGACTTTAGCTGTGCCCAGGATCACGTGGACAAGGCGGTTAATATCATGAAGAATCTGGTGCCCAGCAATCATCTGATGTTGGCCTCGGCGAAGCGCGTCAAGGCGCTGCTGCTGGAGGAGATTGCGCTGGACAAGATGGCCGATGGCATGGACGAGGAGGACCTGCTGCAGCAGTCCGAGGAGCTGCACAACTTCGCCCTGCTCCTCTCCCTCGAAGTGTTCGGCGAGGTGAATGTGCAGACGGCGAAGCACTACGGAAATCTGGGGCGTCTATACCAAACAATGAATCGCTTCGATGAGGCGGAACGAATGCACCAAAAGGCGATCAAAATCAAGACGGATCTGCTGGGTGCCTTCGATTATGAGGTGGGCCTGTCCATTGGCCATTTGGCATCGCTGTACAACTATCAAATGAAGAAGTATCGCGAGGCCGAGACGCTCTACCTGCGCAGCATTGATATAAGTAAGCAAATCTGAACTCGATCAATTGTTGTATTCGTAACTAATCTAAATTTGATAAATTAAAGGCCTGCGTCTGTTTGGGCACTCGTACTCTGGGCTGGAGTACGACTATCTGGGTCTGTGCCACGTCTACGAAACGTTGCACGACTTCGAGAAGTATTTGAAGTATGCGAACACGCTGGAGAACTGGCAGGTGCTGCGTGGCCAAAACCTCACTCAAAACGTAAGTGATTTCATCGTAACGGAGCTACAATTGATTTTGTTTCAATAGAACGAAGTTAATTGTTCAATTTTTTCGATTTTCATTCAGAAATCCAGCTACCCCGCCATCGAGGAGGACTATTCCATTACGGAGGTCAAGATCAAGTTCGTCAGCATGTGTGCCTGCAAGAAGAGTCCAGTCCATTCGCAGTCAGTGTCATCGGTGGCGAATTCGAACTGAGATGGGGCTTTGGGAGTGGGAGCGGAACTCGAAATGGGAATGTCAGCGGAAGCAGAGCAAGTACGAGTTGCACCCGCTCCCGCGCCCGCTCCCGCACCCGACCTAGCAATCGCAATCGCAATAGCACCCACCCCCCCGGCATCGGATGGCACAAACTGTAGGCAAAACTGCAGCAGGAGCGGCAACGGTGACAGAGGCGGCAACATCTGCAGTTTGTCATAGATAGGAGATTCGCATTAGTTGGACCACGTTGATTAGACAGATAGACGGATGGATGGAAAAGTGGGGCATCGAGGTGGGGTCGATCGACCTGTGTGTGTTCAAAAAGGATTTCTAAGTGTAGTTAATAGCTTATCTCGAACGCTCGGTCGGCACCTAATCTTCATCACCGCGCTCTGTTGAATGTCTTGCATTTTTCTTTGTCATTTCAATCGAATAAACCAACCCCACACGGCTCTACCATATGGATTAAGTCGCACCGAGTGTGGGTCAGTTCAGCTATCGTGCCGTTGTGTTCCAGTTGTCATCGTATACGTCCAGTACCCTTAGATCCCACAGTTTTCGAGGATACCCAGTTGTCCTGTTCTTTCCGTCAGATTTTCACCTAGGCTTAGATGTAGTAGTATTGTTGGAGCTTCGGTTACCCGGCTGAATGGGAGATCGTTGAGCAAAGTTTTTTTTTTTAATGTGTTCTTCACGTTTTGGCCGATGTACAAACGTTTAATTTTTAACGGATTTCCGCCTCTAATAATCTACTTATGTATTTTTTTTTGTTTGGAAACTAGAAGAATAGGCCAGTCGCCAGAGAATAAATGTTGCTTTCGAGAGAGATGTAGTGAATAAAAATGTACTTCTTTTTTAATTTAAATTATCATGTTTGTTGTTAGGGCGTTCAGAGCACAGAACCACTCGAAGAATAATGTTGTATAGAGCGCAAGGAGTAAGCGTATTGTATAGTCTAGGCCCATTCAAAACGATATGGTATATATTTGTAATACGTACACACATGGAATATGCATCAAAAGTATTGCCACAGCCCCTAAAGTTAAATAAAGCAACTGGAAAGCATTGGCGATGGGAAAGCGTTGTAAATAACTCGGGTTGAACATAGCAGCTTCCAGTTAAATGCAGAAAAGATTTATTATAATACATATATATATATCTACATATATATATATATAACATAAATAAAGAAAGACAATTTATACCATTAACATTTGCTACTTAGAGCGATACTTATAAACAAAACATTGTAGTTGCAAAACTCTTTTTGGCATTAATTAGCGATTTAGTTTAAAATCGAATGTCGTAAATCTCAAAATAAAATGCCTGCAAGAATAAATGTTACACTGAGAGCGCTTTTATTTTAAACCAATAAATGAATTTAAAAACTATTGATGAAGTTCAACTTTTCTAATAAATTTTGGTGTGCTAAAAACAAGGATTTAGAAATTTCTTATTTTTCAGACTTGTTTTCTATAAATAGTTTTTATCACAATAATTAAAAAATACGCTTCAAAAATGATTAATTTTTAAATTGTTTGGATATAATAAATATATATCATAAACATAAAATATATATTAAATATATCAAAACAATTTTTAAATTTTTAGTGTTAAATTTTTGTTGAGGCTTGAAGTGTTTTTGTTTTTTAATTAATGTAATTAGACTGCGTGAATTAAATATAATTTATAATGTAAAACTGGATTGAAAGTAAACACTTAAAAATGTAACAGTTAAATTGTTTGGAATCGATATGGCAACATCGATATTGGAAAAAAAAAATGGACACAGCTTTCGATATTAAGGTTAAACAGAGCCTGGAATTCATTAATTATATGTTTTTTTTAGAACTTCATGGAATTAATCCTCTTGGGTGATAATTTAATATTTCCAAAAATACAAATTGATAGTTGCGCGTCGAGATAATGGAGAATACGCTATTTGCGAATGTTAAGAAGCTTTACGATCACAAGCTTTACGAGTGCGTGATTCCAGTGGTAATTAGTTAATAGGCAGTACTTAGCTTTCCTCGTGTATTACTGGTCTTGTTGACATCCAGGCCAAGTTGCTGAGGACGGTGCTGCAGAATGATCGCAACATTGCCACCTTGGAGCTGGAGTACCAGGTGCAGCTCTACCTCAACATTTCACTCTACAAGGAACGCCAAGTTCGGGCGGCATTGCGCTCCTTTGACGACATGATCCACCAGCGGAGGTTAATGGTGCGCCACAAGAACGCCTGTCTGCTGGCCATCGAGAGTGTCTATCCGGAGTTTAAAGAGGTGGAGCTGCGGCGACGAGCCGCCGAGTGCTACCGTGAGATCGGGAATCCCGGCATGGCCATAGCCACGTTGCTCGAGGTGCCGGTGAAGTCGCGCACACCCCGCATCAACCTGTTGCTGGCCAGGCTGAATCACCACGGATCCGGACCTGGGTGTCCCAACAAGGCGGAGGCCCTGCACGCCTACAAGGAGGTCGTCCGCGAGTGTCCCATGGCGCTGCCAATGATCCAGGCCCTCCTGGAGCTGAAGGTTGACGGCAACGAGGTCAACTCGCTGGTGATGCACGGTACCCTCAGACAACAAATTCCTCAATTTGGAAAACAATTCTCTAATCTTAGGAATAATGACCTAATGACTTATGACTTCGTTCAATTTTTAAATCATTTTTTTTCTAAATTCATATGGAAGGGTCATTATCCCTAAAATAAATGAATTATTCCTATAATTAAGGAACTTTTCCTTAAATTAAGTAAGTTGTCCTAAGATTAACGAAATTATCCTACAAATTGGCAATTTTTTTCTACAAAATGAAGACATTTTTATAATCTTTAGGACTTTTTTTTTCTAAAATGACGGAATTTTTCCTGTATTTAAAGAACTTTTCCTAAAATTAAGAAAGTTTCCCCAAAATTAAGTAATTTTTTCTTAAATTAAGAATTTTTAAATTTAACATTTTTATATTCTTGCAAAAGCTATTAAAATTTCAGAGAGTAGTTAGCAACGCAGTGAAGATTTAAATTTTTCTTTGTAGTTTTCGATATTTAGTAATGACTTATTACTAATTTTCCCCGCCCGAGCAGCTGCCACAGTGCACGAGAACGGAAACATTGACTGGCTGAGCACTTGGATCAAGGCCCTCGCCCAGATGTTCGACTGCCAGCATCTGGATGCGGCACGCACCTTCCAGCGGCTGCACGACTCCACCCCGCTGTACGGCAACGAGATCCTGATGGTTGCGCTGGGCAGGTGCCTCTACTACCACGGCCACTACTCCCAAGCGGAGCAGCTCTTCGCCACGACGGTCTACGGCCATCCGGACAACTTGGAGGCCATCGGACTGCTGGCCGTTGTCCGTGGGCAGGATGGTGGTCCGGGAGGTCACGGCTGTCAGGGGGGTCAGAGCAGGCAGGACATGGATCGTTTGTACGCCCAGGTGACCCGAGAACGTAGATACTCAGCCGACCACTGGTTCATCCATGCGCACGCCATGTACGATGCGGAAAAGTTTGAGCAGGGTTTAAATTTCGTGAAGCAGTGCTTGGAGTCGGAACCGCGACACCAGGAGGCACTAATCCTGCGCGGCCGGCTGCTCATCGCGACGGAGCAGCACAAGCCGGCGGCGGAGGCCTTTCGCCTGGTCCAAGCTGTCGCACCCTATCGATTCGAGATCTACAGGGAGCTCTATCGCAGCTACTTGGCCCAGAAGCGATTCAAGGAGGCCCAGGCCATCTGCAACTGGACACTGCGCACCTTCCAGAATTCGTCCAGGGCCCTCACGGTGAGCAGATTTTATAAATTATAAATCGAGTTGATTGATCATTCGATCAATCAATGAAATTCTGGATGTATCATTATTATTTTTATGTTTTATATCTATGACAGACAGACAATAACTTTATCTTCTTTAGAACAATTAAACATATGGCAATTCTTCCCATTTTAAATAGTTCGTCAATTCTTCAGCTGAAGGAGTCCAATTTATTCCTAAAGAATGGCCTGATGACCGCAATTTCTTAAGAATTTATAAGCATTCGAAAAATTCGTGTATGAAGAAGATGGTATCGCCTTCAAAAATACATTGGACTATTTTAAGCTGAAGAATTCGCGCGGATACTCAACAACTAAAAGGATTAATCCAAAGATTTTGCACAGGTGGATTTAAAAGAAGCTATTGAAATTGAATGAGAGTTCGCCTGTAATTTTCGAGCTTGTTTGAATTGCTAGTTTTGTTTTTGTAAGCTACTCGTGCTGGGCTTCACCATTTGCAACTTAACCTTATTTTTTTACAGATGTTTGGTTCCACTCTCTTCGCCTCCCCGGATCCAAAGGTGAAGCAAACTGCCCGCAAGTTTGCCGAAAAGTCCCTGAAGATCGACCCCAACTACACGCCGGCAGTGACCCTTATGGCCGATATCTGTCAGTTCGAGGGCGCACCCAAGGCGTCCATCAAGCTGCTGGAGGATCACGTCTCACTCTTTCCGCAGGCGAATCTGTTCACGCATCTCGGAGATATGCTGCGAAGCGAAAAGGAACCCATCAGGGCGTTGGAGTATTACTACAAGGCATTGGGGTGAGTTTGCAGAATATCTACAGCTGTGGTCACGAAAATAGTAGCTTTCTAGCTTATGGAAATGGCAAAAATATGTCCATGAAGCTAATATTATAAACTAAGTGGGGGTCTAATTTAAAAATATTTAAAAACAACACAGAAAGCAAGCCGAAGGTTGTATACTGTTGCAGCTATTGTAAAATTTAAACACCTTAATTTCGAGTTATATAAGTACCCATTAAAAACCATTGAAACCAATTTTTAACAAATTAAAAGCGTAATTCTATTAAACCATTCCGTTGTCCCAAAGAATTACAAAAAAAAATGAAAGCTAGAAAAGTTACAATTTTTGTTCAGTTTTTTGTTAAATATTCCGATTGTTCCCATGGGAACTATATGATAAAGTCATTAAATTTTAATCAAATTTAAATCGTAATTCCAAAATAGTAAACCAACACTAAATATAAAAAATTATAAACCGAAATTGAAAAGTTATAATTTATTTTTTTTGACTACCCCTCTGCAAGGGCAAACAATTATTGAAAAAAAATAAAAAATTTTATTTCGATAGAAAGTGCAGATGATTTTATTTTATTTATTTAATTTGTTTAAAATTCTTTAATACAGTATTTTGAAATATGCATTTTTTAAGCTAAAACAAAATCAAAAGTTTTTTAAACCTTAATTGGTTCATTGTTTAGTTACGTTTAGTTACGTTGAGATAAATTTGAACAAAACCACTTTACACTTCTATTATTATGACCGCAGTTGTATATTTTCTTAACCACTTAACTTAATATGTAAAATCCTCAATTAACATTATATCCAAAATTTAGTAAGGATCCCAAATGCGAGCGAACTTTGCGGGGAATTAGTTTGCTGCAGGTTTCCAACTCGTTCATTGTTTCGTCTATTCTGGACGAAAGTGGCGCCACCAAGGTGGAAAGCGCACAGTCCACTGGTGGATCGGCCACCCCGAATCTGGAGTGGATGGGTGCAGATTGTGCAGAGATCTCCCGAGAGACATCCTCCTCACCGGCCGCCAGATCTGGCCAGGATGTCGATGACGATGGCGATGTCCCCGTTTGGCACGATGTCGATACGGATATGATTAACTGATTAACGATCAATAACATCGAGTCACCACAGTCGGGGAACTGTTTTTTCTTTCTGTAAATAATTTCAAGGAGCTTTGGTTTTTAATAAACTTATAGCTACGTTGTTTTCTAATACATTATATATCCATATCTGCGAGATATAAAATCATTATTTATTAAAATTATCATATCTTCAAAAAATAACAAAGCAAAGTACAGCTTCGCTGTATTTTAATGTATTTAAATGTACTTCACAGTCGGGGAACTGTTTTTTCTTTCTGTAAATAATTTCAAGGAGCTTTGGTTTTAATAAACTTATAGCTACGTTGTTTTCTAATACATTATATATCCATATCTGCGAGATATAAAATCATTATTTATTAAAATTATCATATCTTCAAAAAATAACAAAGCAAAGTACAGCTTCGCTGTATTTTAATGTATTTAAATGTACTTCAAGATATAGTTATGGTTTTCTTTTGCGAAAATACGGGTTTAATTTCAATCAAATCTTTATCATTTATAATTTTGCTGTTGTTCAATTATATTTATTGATTATGCTTCGAGGTATAGAGATGGTTTAATATTCAAGTAATACGGCTTTAATTTTGCTAAATTCAGACCTTTATGTCATATAGCTGTCATGGGGAAAAACTGTTTTGAAAAGTGTACGCACCTAAATTTTATTTTTGTGATATAAATAAAGCCTTTCCAAAGCTTTTTCTGTTGAAAATCGAAAGTGAATAAAATATAAAGTGTTCGTAGTGCTTTAGGGTCTAATTCTTTATATTATAATTATTATTAAAACCAATAAACATCATTGGTTAAAAAACAATAGACTTAAATGTAAGAATTATTCCATTATAAATTACTTGTATAAAAAGCATGTTTTGTCATTGAAATAATATTTTAAAATGGATTTTTTTAACCACTAAGAAATTTAAGTTATAAAGTCAAGAAATAATATAAATGCAGAAATTCATCGAAAACTAAAATACAAGCTTATACGAGAAAATATAGTCATTGTCGGTGGTACATATACATATATTATATTTCTAAAATCTCAATAGCTTACATAAGTTCATAACAGCTCACTTTATAATTATATTTATTTATAAAGAAAGGTTTGCAAATTATTTAAATTTACGCGCCTTGCAGCGGAACTAGTTTTGATTTAAAAGCTGGGATATGCGTCTTGCAGCAGGCAGCCTTTGACCGAGCTCATCCGAAAGCAACTGTTAATGCCACTGCTGTTCACTCAGAGAGAATTCAAGAGCGAATCCCGCAGGGGCTTAGTGAAAGGGGTAATAACTCTATTACACTACAAATCGAAAATATTTTCCAAATATGGAAATTTAGTTGATTTTGATAGTCTAGTTGTTAGGAAGTTAAACTATTTCAAATGTAAAGAGTTTCTTAATTTTTTTTAGCATATATCCTTTGCAATACCATAGGTTTGTGGTATTTAAATACAAAAGCTTTTATATACTTACTATTTATTTAATTGAAAATTAATTCTACACATTATTTTTCTTACTCTCAATTTGGAAAACTTGCCAACTTTTAGAAATTTTAATTTAGTTTTCTTAAATTACCCCTCCGCTGAAACAGTCACCGACATTGAGATAAAGAGAAAGCGAACCAACATCTCGTGATACAAAACTTCTGTAAACGGATTTTGCCGCCAAAACTAATTTCAAATAACATAAGCAGAACGGAATTACTTAAAATAAAAAAAAAAATTTTGTATATTTGAAAAGCATTAGTTCTCAATAACTTTCCATAGCCGATTCAAAAAAGGATATAAGATTTAAATTTTGCTTTAAATACATTTTTTTTTAGTAAGTTTTTATATTTATATTTCAAAGATATTTTAATAAAAATATAATATAATATAAATAAGAGATACAAATTATTTTTATAATCTAAATATTGCTGGTTGTAAGATAATTTTTTCAGTTGTTCTTTTCATAAAATTGTAAGCAATTTTTAATTGTAGATTTAAATGTAAATAAAAATCTCTTATAAATTCTGATATTATATATTTAGCTTTTGTATATCTTAAATATTTCTTAAATCTAAAGCGGATTTATTTATTTCTTGCTGCTATGATTACAGGGGCTTAACATTGAGAGAGAGAGTCTTAACAGCGACGCCGACGTCGACGTCGCGAGAGAGAATCAGCAGCGCTGGCAAAGTCTATAAAAGCGGCAGCGCGCAATCCATTTTTTTGAAATTTTACAACCGACACCGCGCTGATGGTTGAGTTTCGGTTTCCGTTAAATCTTTTCAAAAAACATTTCGAAAAACATGCGTTAAACTGCCGGCAAAAGATATCACTGGATGATATTTTATTTGTTTTACGAGAATATATTGGTATTATGATAGTTCCATATATTCCTCACAACCCAATCGTTTTTGGGACGTGACGCGGGATTTTTTGTTTATGTTCTATTGCAAACCTGTGTCCGAAAAAACCCTTTTTCGAAAAGAAACCGCGAAGTGAAGTGAAAAAATTCGAATCCCTTTGTGAATATTAAAACAATATACCCGCAATATTGATACAATTTAATATGATTTGATATAATTCGATGCGAAATTTCTCACAATTGTTATTCGTTTAAAAAAGAAGCAGAAATAATAAATAAAATTTGCATAAACATCTAGCGATTGGCGGAGATCTTTAAAAGGTTTGCAACCCAAACAAGACACAAATTGTGGAATATTTCACACGGACTTTTGAATGTAGAATTTAGTCATTTCCCTTTTCACTCGACGAGGTCCGACCAACGGTTGATTTAATCAGACACTGGCCTTATCAGTGGAATAAAAACAAATGGTAGCGTTACACATGTTTGGTGCGATTGTGGATTTGTGTTTTATGTTTGCCTTGTCGTTCTTGCGCTTTTCACTTTTCGCTCGATAAAGACAAAGCGCAGAATAATGTCGCGAACACATGCCCTATCGAGTGGGTCAGAGCACCATGACATATCATATCATATCATATTATATCATATCACCCACTTTTATCGGCCACACGCACTTGTTGATTTCGGCACTTTTTGTTGTACACTCGGTTGCAGTTTTGTGTGGCGATTTCCTAGAACGCGGTTTGTCATGTCAACAAGAATGACAACGTTCCCTTGGCTTTGTTTGCTTGCTGGTGACTTTCTCGTGGTCTACGGTCTTCCGCGAAATCGACTCATGAGCAACATTAAAATCTGCTGCACACCATAAATTTAAACACCACCCCCGCCGGAAATCTCTCGCTCATCCGCCCTCCAATTTTTTTGTGTGCTAATTAAAAGCAATAAGGCAAAACGGTGACAGGATCAGCTTACAGATGCGGGCAAAAATATAAGACAAGCTAAAATTTTTATTTCAGGAGGTGGAAAAATTATTATCCTAAATTGGAAGAACAATTAATTGAATAAAAAATTAATTTAACTATATTTGAGCGATTGCATATCCGCAAAAGATGTTACATTTAACAGACCAGAGATGATTTAGCGTTTTTATTAATAAATTGACTTGGAAATAAACCGTTTTATTTAATGTAAAATGTTTATTGGAATGATAAACTAATTTGTATTAATTTTTCATTGCTTTTAATCTTGAAAATTAGTGACTGACAATGTTCTTGTTAATTCCATTTAATTACTAATAAATTTTGGGCAAAAACCAAACGCAAGAGATTTATAAATATATACATATGCATATTGTTTTATGTTTTATTTTTTTGACCTAAGTTGTTGGTATGTGTGTGTGTTTATACTTGCATGTTTGTGACCACAAACAATTTACAGCTGTTTACGCCTGTTGGACGCCCGCAACAAAAACAAAAAGAGGCTTAGGAGGAGAAAAGGAGTAAAATGAGCTCAAAACTCTCTCCTACTCTCGCTCTCACTTTTCTCTTAGAATCCCCTTAAGAAATTGAGAGAGTGAGTGATCCCATTGTGTGATGGCAAGTTTTTAATTTCTCAGGCCGTCCATTGCCGAACTGATAAGAAAAATGCTCAACTGATAAGGGGTAGCTTTTACACATTTTACACACAATGAGTCGAGTGTTGCGGGTCTTGAGCTCTCGGGGTCTGGAGTTTTAGTAGTACCGATTGGGCTGGGCCTCCATATGTTTTCCCATGGCATATAACGGTCGAAAACGCATGCGCCTCCCTTCCCACAGCCCCAAATTCCCTTTTCCATTTCCCTCTTCCCTTTCACTCTTCCATCCCCTTCGCACTCACCCACACTGGCACACAGATAGTGCTTATGGATTACAATAATTTCCAGACGGCGACATCGAAATCAATGCACAGTGGTTGCCACATTAATATGTCTCCAATCGACCCCCCACTGTTCACTAACTACTAACTGCGATTTTATTGGCCTGCCATTAAAAATATTTGAGTAACTAATGTGGGAAATATTAACTGAATTCAAATCAGTAACATAACAACATAATTCTTAAGACTATATAAAACGAGTTTTTAGTTCCATACAAAATTTATTAAAGATCGGTTTTCCTTACATTAAAATTGACTTTTACTCGAACAATTGCAGATTATAAATGTTTATATACATATGTACATAAACTCTCGAAAAAAAGATTCGGAATTAACGCATATATTTAAATCAGTAAATCTATTCGTGCTATACTGTAAGGTGTGCTTTAAAGTTGTTTCGTCCCAAACAGCTCCCCAATTGGTTTGGAAAATAACAACCGAAACCCAAATTGTTTTCTTTTTAACCCATAATATTTTTCCAAGACCTATAATGAATTTTACTTGAGAAACTTTCTGTATGTAGTATTGGTATATTTCCATCTAAAATCTATAAAAGATTACCTACTCGTAATTTTAATATTTTTAATACCTTCTGTTGTTATTGTTATATAATTATAATATGTACATTTGGTTGTCATTGGTATTATTATCATTATGTTCTTATGGGTTATTACCTTTGGTTGATTATTGTTTTGGTCTATAAAATCAAACAGCTTAGATATAATATGCCCTCAAACTTCGTGCTCTTTTAAAAGTACCAAGTGGTACAGCTCCCTAGCCCCACTGTACTTCGATTCGGTGTCCAACTATTGTAATGCGTTTTGCCTTCTGCTACTTCTCTCCCGGAATAGTTGGGCAAGGACTTGCGCGGAAGCTGTCGGTAAACAGGGGGAGGCGGGTTCGCGTCTCTTTCTCTGGCTTGCAACCCTGGGCTTTTGTGGCGAAAAGTCGAGCCATTCTGCGTTAGTCTTCGGTCATATGGTCGTCCGTCGAGTTGCGGAGTTGCGGTCTCGCGGAGTCGCCTTCTCGCGGTATTCGCGTCCACTCCAAACATCCTGTGCTACTAAACTTTTCGATTTCCCTTCCGTTACCGTATTTAACTTCTGGTTCTACTTCTTTTTTTTTTTCGTGCATAGTGTTTGTGAGTGTATTGTGTGAATTGAATTTTGCGACAATAAATACATTACTTTTTGTTGCCTAGTTGTTATTTCTTATTGTAGCACACTTATCGCTACAATAACGTGCTTCCTTGTCTGGCCGATTTTTTCGGTACCGCCTCTGCCTTCGTCGCGTGCAGAAAAAGTAAGTGCAGAATTTAACGTACATTTTCAGCGTTATTGTTGTTGTTTTGGTCCGTGAGGGTGGCAACCATCGATTTGCGTGTCGCGCAGCCAAAACACAGAAATTCAAAAATCAAAATCACAACGGAAAACAAAAGAAATCAAATGCCAAAACAGCAATTCGATTGTTTGAAATGGACGGGAGGAGAAAGAGCCAAAAAACAAACAAACAAACTAACTAACAGCACAAAATAATGATTATTATTATTATGTTTATTGCTGGGCTGTCTGTTATTGGAACTTATCGTTTTATCTGTCTACCGATGATATGTACTATACACACAGATATCTGTGCGGTGGAATGTGCTGGTGTAAATCATAAACATAAGGCGCATTCAATTATAATTCCACATGCAACGACACCCCTGATAACAACAATGAGCACTAAACCATACCCATACTCATACCATCCAATCCAGTGGCCAAGTACCCCTTGGCTCTCCAACTCCCCGATCTTTTGCTTGCATATAGTATGTAAATATATAAAAAAAAAAAAAAAAATATATATAAATGAACAACAAACTGTGACAGCTTGGTTGGTCCCATAGCTTATGGGGTTTATCTGAAGTTCCACTTACAGACCGACAAATGACAAATGACACAGGCATACAAACATATGGATATACCAATCTATACATATATAAATATATATCCATAAAATATGTCATACGAGCAGGGATAAGGCAAATATTATGGCCCATGCAGATCCAGTTTTAACCACTTAGGGGTAGACTTATTTATGAGTATAGAACTTTAAAACTGCCATCGATATGTGTAAGTCGATCGAAGAACAAAGAGCCAATATTCCTTTATGGTCATATATAGTGGGAGATAAGAAAGTAAGGCGCTATTCTTGAATAGTGGCTGTTCATTCCAAGAACTTATTATAGTGACCAATCGAGATAATGATCTTCAGCTTGAAAAGCTTTGAGATAAGACAAGTCGATTTACAGGTATTAATAGGCCTTTGCCTATATACAATATAAATCATTTTCTTTAAGAAGTTTTGCTATTTGTCCCCATTAAAAAAATGCATTGATTTATTTGCAAGACAGCTTTCCTTAAAACCATTTGCAGCTTAAAAATAAAGCACTCGTAAGGAAGCATCATCAGAAGATTATTTATTATATCCCGTATGGACTTGCGATCCATGTTTTGCTTTGAATGAATACAAAATTTGAGTCATAAATCTTTCTATAAACTTTCCTTGCAACGCAAGATGTCTGGTCTTTAATTAAAGAACTTGTAAATGTTCTATGGCGGTAATATTATTAATTCTCCCTGGCTGAATTTTGCCAACAACATTTTTTTTATGAGTCATAGTGTGGCAGGCCCTCCCATCGTGGTGGCGCCTCTTGAACTGCTTGTTTTTTTTATTTGCCAGGAGATTGAGTCACGTCAGCTGTTCTAATGAGTAAGTGGGAGCCGAGAGTTGGAGGGGTGGTGGTGGGCTGATGGGCTGATGGCCGGCTGACCTTGGCGACCGCATGCGCAGGCATTCGTCACGCACCCGAAACTGGCAGGAGATTCCCTCTAAAAGGTCAGCACAGCACTCTGCATATGTGGCATTGACCTTGCCCAATTCTTACCTGGCCATGAGACCCTCTCACCCACTGAGCGGCCTTCATGGGAAAAGGTCTGCTCTCAAGGTCCAGAACCAAGCCAAGGTCCAGAAGGTGTCAAGCCAGCAAATATTGATCTTCGATTCAATAGTTTCCCATGACTGAATGAGCATGATTTAATTTTTATGACATCATAACATAACACAGCACTATTTCTCATCACTTTCTCCTCCAATTTTATTCTGATTTTCAAAGGATTCAGTAGAAAATTGTTTTCTAATATTCTACGTTTAAAAACAATTTTTTTGAAAAATATTTTAAAAATATAGTACCTATTATATATGAGGATTTTATATTTTCCCCATTGACTGTAATGTATTACCTTCACGAAAATATAAAAACTATATAAAAAATTTTACCATAAGCTAAGAAACTACTTTTATTTGGTCGCAACTGTATATTTTTTTAATAATTAGTTAGATTTTCTTTGACATGTTTTGGAAAAAATGTATCAGAACTGGAGTAGTTGGAAAGTCAATAAAACGAGTAGGGTACATAATATTTGATTATGTAGTATTTTGTTTAACTATTTATGGACTTTAGAAGGTTACGTAATTCTTGGGAAATTATCACCAGCAGGACACACCCAAGTATTCTGTGGTGATGGCTCCGTTTTTCAATTGGAATCACCGACGGCATGCGTGCGAATTTTCGTGTATTTTGGTCGTGGTGTTTTTTGTTTTTCCAACTCTCTTGCCATTTCCGCTTGTCAGACATTTGTCAGCTTTTAGCTTATTGCCAACTTCTGTAGCCGAAGTCTATGAGCGATTGCGAAACAAGCCTACACCGATTGTGAGCCTGAATATGAGTCTGGGACTGGGTTTTTGATTTTGGGTTTGGGTTTGGGATTCGTATTCGCATTCGGAATGGAATTGGGATTGAGTCCGAGACTTGAGCCCACCTCGGTATGGTTCCGTTTTCGTATTTATCAACGTTTTAGTCGTTTCTTTTCGCTCATTTCATCGCATATTTACGTAGGCCATTCGAGCCAAGTTAACGCCTTTATTTATTGACTTATTTGTTTAGACAACCACCTCTCTCCATCACCATCACCATCACCATCAACAAACCATCTCTATCTCCAGCTAGTTCTCAACGATGTGTGGAACGCTCACTCACGTTCAATGACAAAAAGCAAATAAAACTCCATTTACCGTTTTCTACTTACGTTTCTGATGATGTCACACTCGGTACCGGTACCATAACTAAAAAAGAAAAAAAGCCCATTTATATATGCATATATCATTTTCGATTTCCTTTCTGTCCCCAGGTTCCGGCCCCAGCTGAGGAAAACCAAACAGAAAAGACCAAGAAACCGAACAGAAGAAGGCGCACAGCAAAGAGATATCAACACCAAATCGGTAAGTTCATCGAAGGTCGCAAGGGAAGTGTTAACTGTGGGGCGAACTTTTTCTAGGGGGGACGGATCGTAAAAAATCATAGGAACTTTCATTGTTATTCCACTGTTTACATAGTTTGTTTGCAGATAAAGACTTTGTTTATTTTTAATAGGACTGTATTTTGAAAATACAAATTTTTCCAGTATTTAAAAGACTGTGTAGATGGCCAGCATTTCATATTGTGGACTAAATTCTAGGTTTGATACTTTGATTATTCTTATAGGTTTATTTTTAGTTGGATCCAAATTTATGGTCCTTAAAGCTGTAATAAAACCAAAGTCAGGGACACTTTAAATTAAATGAGTCATTGTGGAAGAGTCCTAATGACTGCACCAATATCTTAAAAGTTATGACACAACTTATAGGCTATTTTTGCAAACTGATCACTAAGATCAGCTATTTTTCTAGCTGCTTAAATATAAAGTCAGCCAAACTTTGAATTCCATTAGTCATTGTGGAAGAGTCCTGATGCCTGCATACCTTTAGAAAGAATTCTTCCCTCAAGCATTTGTTCCTGGCAACAAAAAAAAAAAACGAAATACTTTTATCTGGCGCAAAAATGATCACTTAATGCTCGATGACCATTCGCGATCTAGAAAGAAATGCGCCCCGGCACTAATCACTTTGGTTCTGGGAAAGTGTTCCGCCGCCACGATGTGTGAATCATGTGGCTATAAGCATATATGCCCCGGGCTCTATCAAACGCGTATCTCTTGGCCATGATAAAAATATACGATCGGTTTCGTCACAGACCGAGATGACGACGTCTCTGGCTTTATATATTTGTTTATATATATATATATTTATTAAGCTATATTCGTGTGAGCGCATTTTTTGGGGGATTATGTCGTAGGTCAGGGAATCTGAATGTGCGAAAGAAATGCTCGTTTCGAGTGGTTATGAATGGGCAGACCGCCAAAAGAATCTGACTCACAAAACACGGCGCTTCTTGGGCTGCATTTTTGTTGTCGGTTTTGGGTTGTGCGTTGTGGGTTGTCGATTGTCGGTTTCGTTTTCGTTTTCGATTTCGTTATCAAGCATTTATCACCCCAATTGGCATTCAACAACTAACGCGTATCGAATCGGGGAGAAACGTGGCGCGAAATTCATTCATTCAACGATCGCCAAATGGCGACGATCGATAGCTCGGAAGTCGATTTGTCGTCGTTTGTCATATTCGAACCCCTCGAACCGCATATCCCCCATCGAAAATTTCAATATTTATGAGTGTGCAATCGCTCCTAGTTGCCCACAGCTCCTCAGTTCCTCAGTTCCGAAAATGGACAACCGAATCGACGTCAGGCCCCCATCTCCGATCAGTTTTTGGACAGTTCATTTATTTATTTCGACAGGCGACGGCGGGGAGAGTGTGTCAAGTGATCGCCAAAGGGCCACGAAAGCGGCTGAATACCAAATGACAGGCATTCAAATTGTGGCTGGGAGTGGATCATAGATCAGCTGGCAGTTGATCAAACACAGATAGCGAGGATGACAGGCAAAGGGATCCCCAGCTGAATGGGAAATGAAGCAGAAGTGTGTGGGATCCTCAAGGAACAAATCGTTAGTTTTTAAAAACGAAATAGGACCTCGGGCTTATTCAGGTATTTAAAGTAGATACAAATAGATATGATCGAAGAACCTTTCATTCAAATTTGTACTTGTCTTCAAAATTAATCTAAATATATTGAATGCAATATGAGATGTTTCATGGTTCATCCATTTGAATGCATGGCCATTAGAAATGCAAAGATAATAAATATTTTTACTCAACAAGCCAACATCACTGTTAAATTTGTAGACATAAATGAAAAAGAAAAGGCAGTTAAGCCATAAGGATTTACTAATGGTTTTACAAAAGGATCCCAATTCCCATTTAATGATTTCTTGAAAAACGCAAGAATTTTTAAAACTTTCCCAGGGATGAGATTTAATTTATAATGATCTTCAAACATATTAAAAAAAAGGCTTACGAAGATTTTGGAAAATAATAGTCGGGGGTCAGCAATCTCTCATCTACATTACTGATCTCTCCTAATCTTTAGTTTCAAAATTAAACTAAATCTAAGCAGCGTTACTTTACTTTTGCTGATCTACTGATCTCTCTACTGATCTCTCCATTCATCTTTGATTCACAACTCCTTGCGTGTTGATCGTGAGGCATTCGCCCGAGGCGATCTTTTGTCTCTTTGTCGCCACTGCTCATTGAATTAATTGCACACAGAGTCGCAACTTAGTTGGTCCCATCCCAACCCGATCTCCATCTGCATCTCCATCTGTACATCTGTATCTGTATCTGTATCTGCATCTATATCTATATCCATCTGCATCTGCATCTGCATGTTGAACAGAAGAGTAATTCCCAGGCCCAGGCGCCTTGTAAATTTAGTTGTTCGCGCACGCAATTTGCTGGCTCGCAGATGAGATGCTTGCTGTGGTCATGAACCCGCATTGTAGTTGCCATTTTATTTGTTTATTAATTGCTCAGCCCCTCTCGCCAGCGGTTGATGGATGATGTGGCCCCGTCTTCGTCTCCGTCTCCGTCTTCGTCTCCAGCTTTAAATCCATCTCCATCTTTGTAGCCATCTCCAGCTCCGGCTCCATGTCGTTGGCATGTGGGTTGTGGGTGAAATGATACCATTCAAGTCGACAATGAAATGCTGAAGTTTCACTTGGATTATGCCTCAACTGCCATGGGTATTACGCAGTTTGATCTCGCATTGATCTCGGCTGATTTGCCAGGCAGATTTGCCAGATTTGTCAAGAGATTGAGATCTTTTACAACCGTTTCAAATCGCTGTCGCTGGCTCCGCACATTAAGTGATCTCAAATGTTCTTTTAATTAGGGAAACCCTAGTAGAGATGCTTCTTGATCTGATCGCAAATGATCTGTTTAAGCGACTAAATTGTTTTAAATACCAAGTTTTTAGGATAAATTTAACTTAGTTTATGGGAAATAGTTTCTTATAATTAAGACTTTGTTGCTTAATTTATAAGGGAAACTCCTGGAGAAGATGCTTTTAAATCTGATATAAATGATCTGTCTTAAGCGAGTAATGCTACATATACGGTAAATATTTACGTCTAGTCAAACTTATTTTAAGAAAATAAACTGTTTTAACTTTTAATTGGGAAAATATGTTTCTTGATCTGATATTTACTGATCTGTAAGCAGTAGATTCTCTTTATTCTCATATAATTGAATTCAAAAATTATCCCAACTTGATCTACAGCCTTAAAAATATTCAAAGAATTAAAAGCCTAGGTTGAAATCATTAAGTGAACATTTATACCGCCACTCTTTAATGTAATTAACATCTGCCAAGAATAAACTATCCCCCCCAAAAAACAGCCAGCGTTTTCCATCACTTTTTGCGATCTTTAGCGATCGCAAAGCAGGCGTGAAATCATCGTTATTATGATGATTTGTTTTTTGCTCGGCGGTGGGCATTATTATCAAATTAACACGGCGCTTCACGGACCCATTATACGAGTGTATAGAAGTTAGGGGTGATTTCGGGGGAGTGGAAGCCAAGCGGATCCGATTAAATGCCTTCGACGATTGTCGCCTATTAACGAAATCAACTCGAATGCGGGCGGTCTGATGATGGGCCTAATCAAAATCGTATTTATGAGATACGACACACACATATATACTATATGTAGTAAGATACATACATTATTTAGTGGGTCAGGGGTGCCAGCGGTGCGTACTTAAATTTCATTACATTTAATGGCGTTTAGTCATCAAGGGATTATTTTTATTTTTATTTTCATTTTCATTTGTATTTGTATTTGTAATTGTTGTATGCCCGTCGAAAGTTTGTCAGAAATCTGTGGAAATCAAAATCCATATGTTTTCGGATGGAATGATAATGCTGAAAGGGGGCGACAAGCGATCGAATGTCCGAATGTGATCACAGCTCGAATGCCAAATGGTTGCGCATGCGCATTTTCGGGCCAGCGAATTATGAATTGAGATGCGATGGCGATGGGTTTTGCGACTAGAGAGACTGTGAACCGAACCAAACCAAACCGGACTGGACCAACCTGATGTACGGAAAGGTGAAGACAAATTGGGCAGCTTACATCATGAGGTGTGCTTTTTTTCCGTTTGTGTTTTTTTTTTTTCTTACGTTTTTTGATTTTTTGCACAGTCTGACAGAAAATATATCTCGCCCTAAGGCCCGGCAATTAAGAATTTTTGTCTTTGGCCTGGCCTTTAAGCCGATGTTTGCCTGGGTGGGCGAGAGATTTTGGTGTGTGTGTGTTTACTTGTAGTTCGAGTGGCTGTAGCTTGTTGCTCATTAAGTGGCTCAAATGGCAGTCAAAAACTGTTGGCCGGAACCAGGCGGCGAAACCCAACTCGGCCAAGAATCATTATGTCAATGTCGGCTTCCCGCCCCTCTCTGACTTTATGCCCCGACACTTAATTTGGTGTTTGGGTTACCTCATAAGTCAACCCTCGACTGTGAAGGTCTATTCTCGGAGATTTTGCAACCGAGTGCGAGTGTGTCAAGTGTCGATCGCTTCGTCCTCGGCCACTTGAGTCAGGAAATCAGAAATCTTTCTTTTTTTTTTTAGCCCATCTCTCGGGGGAATAAGGCTCTTTGTTGTCGGCCATTGATGCTGGAGGATCGCTCGGGTTAAAGGATGGGTTTTCAAGTTCCGAACTCAAATATCCATGACTCGGCACTCCTTTTCGGCTAAAGTGGGATCATCCATCAGGGTGGCTGGTATGAGTGCCTAGATCAAACGATCGGCTCCGATTGAATCATTATGCCCTGACGATCTTGCCCTGATCTTGGGCATCGCTCTATTGTCTTGTGCATAATTTGTAACCAAATTTAGTTATAGTTTGGAGCTAAAGGGAATAGGTTTATAGGGTTTGGTTTTCTCCTGTTGATCTGAGATCTTCGATCTTCGGGCTGCGTGTGTGGGGCCTTGCCTCTCTCGTTACGATCGCCTAGCTGCAGGGGCTAATTTCTGTTAGCTGCGTGCTCGTCATTCCCCTGATTGGCCCCGATCGTAAAACCGAAGCGTGCCTCGTGCCCTGCCCCCTTGACTTCAAAGATCATCCAAGTCTTTTACGATCGCTTTAATACTTTAGCTCCCCGGAACCCCGGAACCCCACTACCCACAGCCCATTAAAGAAAAAAAATAAAGAAGAAAAAGAAAAAGAGACAACCTCGTACCTTGATTGACCGAACGTTAGGATAGATCATTTAATTTAAACTATTTATGGATATTTTATGGCGGGCGATTTGCATTTGGCCAACTTTCCATTTGACAAAATGAAACCTAAACTGCGCTTCCTCCATCAATGGGCCTCCAAATGATTGTGGGGATCATGAATGGAATTCCATTTAACGACGTGAGAACGTTGGGAAGATCCCAGAAAGCAGCAACGATTATGGAGGTGATGGATTAAGAGATTGACAGGATCGTTGTAGAGCAGCCTCTATAAAATTCTATAATGATTTTCTAAGACTTCTTAAGGTCTAGTAAGCTGTGATTATTGCATTTTTGAAAAGGCAGGAAATGTTAGGTGGCCTTCGTTACATAAAGAAAATAGGAAAGAGGATCAAAGGGAATATCGTACAAGGAATTTGAAGGAGAATAACGACAGCGACTTTGGTGAAACCCAAAAAGATTAGAGAAAGGGATATCTGCAGAAAGAGAAAAAAAGTTCGGGCAAATGTATCACAATTGAATGTATTCACCCCAAAATGTAGAAAAACCCATGCAGATTAATTGAAACTCCACCAAAAAAATGGCAAGAATGAAACCAAAACTGGGGGCTTCCAAGGTTTATCCTCTCATACTGCTTCCTTTGAAGACCTATCTAACATCCGGTGTTGAGATTGTGTCATCCATCTATCAAGCCATAGTCACTGAGCAAACAAACACCATATGGCAATGTGAATCAAGCACAAACAGTTGAGGCATTAGCTCTGTTTCTGACAAAGAGTTATTTTATCTTATCGGGTGTTTACGTACGATTTTAGTTCGATTTTGATTTGGGACTGCTGCAGTTCGCTTTTGATGGGGTTTGAAACTTTTTAGCTCAATGTTTACCTGCTGGAGATGTTGCTGTCTGGTAATGGGAACTGAAATGGAGTTTACGAGTTCATATGGCCAGATGTACATATCCATCCAGGGCATAGATATTCGAATATGTATGTTGCGCCCAATTGTTGATTCTGCTTCAGAAGATCTTTTTCATTTGCAAAGACCAAACAAAAACAGAAACACAACTTTCTGTATTGACTGAGGAACTTTATTTGCTGCTTTGGTCGTATCTCTTCATTTGTATTGGTATCTGTATCTGTATCTGTATATCTGTATCTGTATCTTCATCTGTTTCTGTTTTAGTATCTAAATCTGCTTCATCTCTCTGTGTGTTTTTATTGTGTTTACACTTGACTCCATCATGTTGCTGGTGCCTGGGATTGGATCGTGTTGAAAAGTCTTTGCAATTAGCACGCTTTCAGCGCATACCAAGCACTCGCTATTGGGTCAAGGTTAGTAGCCCAACCCCACCTCTAGACCAAAGCCCTAGTCCGTCCCATCGCCAGCCAATCCATCTTGCCAGCCCAACTATCGAGCTGTTTGTATTTACATTTATATTTGTATTTCTATCCGTCTGTATCTTTCTGTGGGTCTGTGGGCGTAAGCACACGGCAAACAACTTCATTTGAGTGGAAATCAGACAAGAAATTGTCGCTGTCGACGTCCCAGTTTTAGGTTTTTTAGCTTACCCCTCCATCTTGATTCAGGTCATGTCGGGTTATATATTAAGCTGGAAAGTTACATACATCGTTAAATTCTAAATGATAGCATGGCGAATCCAATAGCGAGATTTAACTGGGACATATTTGGGCTGTTCATAAGTATCCATTTTGCACATCATGAAAATCAATATAAATTCTTAATTTCAATATGATTATTGTAAAAATACATTCTGATAATAATTAATTGCAAAGAACTTTATCCACTTTAACTGCTTTGCTTCAGAAATTTATGAGGCATAACTTCACGCCTTGTGCTTTGGTCTCTCGTATCAATCCAATTCATTCAAGAGTTTCGACCGATCCACCCTATTCCTTTATCCCTAATTGCAAAAGAACGAGGCATCTTGGTTGATGAAAAGATGGAAATGGAAAGTGGGGATGGAAATGGAAGTGGAAATGCATTCGGAGATGGTAGATGGAAGTTGATGTCAAAGTCGGAGACCTAACCCCTATATAAATGTGAATGGCAATTCATGAGGCTGTTCATTCGTTGCACATATATATATATATATATATATATATAATTTATATGCATGATGCAGCTGCCCTCCCTTCTTCCGTACCGTTTTCATCTTTTGTATGCTCCCCAAGAACCCAGTACCCGGTTTCCATGTTCCAAGTTCCCAGTTCCCCGATTCTTTCCGTCTTTGTGACGTTAATTAGAACGATGCACCATGCGTGGCTGCTGCCGGGGATTGCCATTGGGGAATCTTTCTTTGCTGAGAACGCGATGAGGATGAGGATGAGGGGTTCTCCTCCCAACGCTGCAGATATAGCTTCTGTTGGATTAACGGCACACGTGTCCGCATCTTGCGCTTATTTATTACCTTTCAGCGCCGACTGAAAGAATTTTCCCTTTTCTTTTTTAATGATTTTTTTTTCGTCTCTTTTGGTTTTCACATTTCTGATTTGATACTCTAATTTTTGCAGAAGTTGTGTTTATTTTGTGGTTCAATTTTTAGTTTTTTAAAGGAATTTGTAATTTCTTCAAAGACATAATATCAAGTGTATACACATCTAAGTATCTATGATTTTCAATCTGAAATATTAATATTATAGTAATGTGGGTTTCAACAAAAAAAAAAAAAATTTTTTTTAATTTTGCAGAATACTTAGATAAGTTTAAATTTTCAAGCAAGAATAAAGGAACTTTATTGATATAGTTTTCTGTTTTACTTACTTATTTATTGAAAAGATATGGTTGTGAAAACCATAAATTTTAATTAAAGCTACAAATTTCTTCCATGCGTTGTGGCTTAGTTTCCCCCAAAGGCATTTAATCTTCGGTGTGAAGAGATTGTTTATTTCTTCCCCGCTCCCAATGGCTTCTAATGTATCGCATGTCGGACAAAACGATGCGGACATCGTTCAGTGCTCTCCCTTGAATTCCTGGCCGGGTGCATTCCTTGTGTGCCAAAATAAAATAAAATAAAATACATCGTTTCTTGTTGAAAGGTGAAGAGCCGGGAAAAGGGATAATGGGGATGCAGAACGGACCAGGCCCAAGCAATATCCAAGCCGTTCAAGCGCGAACGGTAACATTTCCGCACATAAATATTTTCCAATTGAGCAGGCCATGCAGTTTATTGGTTTTCACTTTTCAGCCCTTAACCTCAGCACAGCCACCCCATTTCCCCATGAATTTTCAACCCAATCCACCTCATATCGGTTTAATAAATCTTCAATCCTCGTTTCCTTGTAGTTGCAATTTCAATTGCATACTCGCATTGTTGGGGGGTTAAGTGGGGTACATTTGTGTATAAAACTGGTATGCACATCTATTTCACAGCTTGTGAAGCCTCGTTCTTCTCCATGCCAATTGCCGGAAATTATCGTTTAACGCCTTTGGACTATGTCTGTTCTACCCTTTAGCTATTTGGGTATGATCAGATTATGTATGAAATAAAACCTTTCAAAAATCTTGAATATGATTATTTTCATACTCCAAGGGATATATTAAAAAGATCTCATTTTCTTAAACTAAAAAGTAATATGAAATTAATTTTATAAAAGCTAATTTCTATAGAATGTTTATTTAATACATACACCATTTGAATAAATATAGTCAAATTATAGTGACCTTTAACCTTCAAAAGCCAAACTTAATAGAATATTAAACACAATTTCTCCATGCCTTTTAATCTTTTGCTTTGCGTGTCTAAAAACCGCATTCTTCTCTAGAATAAAAAGTGATGGCTACAAATCTTTGATCCAATCTTTAAGTTGTGATTAGCTTAATTAAGATTGATGGATGGCAAACATGTTTAGATGGTTCTGCTTACTTTTCATGAAATCTTCTCTCAAAATGTTCAGATTCAGAATTTAATTTATATTCCCCACAGCATTACATTTTTCATTTGGTTTTTTCCAATCTTCTCTTTTTATTTTATATATTTTTACAATGATGTTTGTTATTTAAGGTGAAGTTTTTAATATATTTATGTAATTGTTTCTACAAATTGGTTTTAGTCATTATCAAGTTTACCCATTCTTGCACTGATTTATTTTCTGTGTATTTGGCATCGGATTCTTGTTGGCCCTGAATGTTTGGACATTTAGTGGCTCCAACTTAAATAACGTCTGGCCCCACCTCTCCGCCTCTGCGCCTCCCCACCGCCCCCTTTCGAGTGCGTTTTCCAATTTGTTGTTTTTCGTATTAATTAACAAGGTGAACGCGGCGCGAGTGTGTTGATAGGTGACCGGTTTTGGGGTCAGTAATGGGTTAATGGCTTGCTCATGTCTGTTTGTTGTCGCAGATTTGTTTAATTATGCCAAGACATGTCCGTGGGTGTTCGTGATGAGGGTGGAAGGGGTTGGTTTATCTATGCTCTTTTGAAATTCTCTGCGCATGCGCAACTCAAGAACAGCAACAACATCGTGGCAACAACAACAGCAACAACAACTGCAACCTGTCAATGTCGCTGCAAAAAAAAAAAGCAACTATGAATTACCTTTGACAAAATGCCGACAGTGAACGCCCCCTCCTCATTCCGCCCCTTGGAAGTCCAACGATTTCGATTCGTTTCAAATTGCAAAAACAGCAAGAAAAAAAAAAATAATAAAAAAAAAGTAAGTAACCAACTCACTCAAAGTGCATTAAGTACACACACACAGAGGCAAAGATACAGGTACTCACACAGAAAAAAAAATTAAGTTCGCTTTCAATTATATCTTTAATGGGTCGTACTATCGACATCCAAGAAACGGAATTCAATTTTTTAAACTTAAAAAATTAAAAATATTTAAATTTATCACTTAAATTTACTGATATCAGCAATCATAAAAATTACAAAAAAAAGAAATCAAATTATCGGATTAGTAATAGATTTCTTTCTGTGCAGAGATACACACAGATTTATGCTTGTTATCAATATAAAATGCATTTTTTTTTTCTTCTTCTCCAGCTACTCACATTTGCATTGCATAAATTTGCATAAATAATTCCATTTAGCTGCAGCAAAAACAACTTGAAACTAAAGTGAGTGAGTGCAATAAAAGTGATGTGTCCCCGAACGGTAATCACCACCCCCAGCACCCCGTAATATCCAGCACCCCGGTGTACAGTTGCTCCATCCGGTTGCAGTTGCATGTTGCATATTGCACATTGCACATTGCACGTTGCACATTGCAGGCAACAACGTATGTTGCAAGGCTCAAAAGTGTTTATTTTTTCTTGGGGTTGGGGGTGAGTGGTGAAAATGTCTTTATTTTTACCCAACGAATGTTGACAGATATGGCCAAATGATGAAGAAAATGTAACCAAGGGGGGGTTAGCGGAAAATTCGAGGGGGTAAAACCTGAGGATTTGCCCGAGGCGAAAAATGTGAGGGTGAGATGATGGGATTTTGTCGGCTTTTTTCCTTGTTTTCATAATCTTCTTAGCCCGCCCATTTCTTGCTGTTGCCTTTTTCCTTATTTATATTCTTGTTGTTTCCTTTAATTTAGGTTGGTATTTTGTTCTTCTTCCAAGTTTAGTTACCCTTTTCTTTGAATTTATTTTTCTTGCATTCTATTTTTGTCTTTATTATTCAATTTTGTACCTAACGAGCAAATAACTTTTACTTTTACATAGGTTTTTTTTTCTTAAAATAATATTTTAGATATTCCCAAACAAATTAATGTTAAATTGCTTCTTGGACTTTATTTTTCATTGCTTTTTTGTCAATTTCCAATCATAGTATCCTTATCGGTTCTTGCAGTCAAGACCCACTCTTTTCTTATCCACCTTCATGCTGTGAGTTTGAGTCCTTCTACAGCTTCCTACCACTTTAGTTATGCCCTGTAAATCGTTGCCCTTTTCGCGCCCCGCATTCTAAATGTTCTGCCTCATTTTGTGGGCGTTGCGAATTCTTTGTTCATTTATCGGCTGCGCAATTCGTTTGGGCCATTCCGGCGACCATTCGTTACGACATTTCCCTCCGAGCTATGGTGTATTGGTGTGGTATGGTATGGTATGGTATACCTACCCCTCCCTGGGGGTTCCAGTAAGAATTCCCAGGCACAAAAACACACAGCTCACGGCCTGATATTTGTGTATGTTCAGCTAGGAATTCGCTGAGTGCTTCTGTAACTGCCGAGGCAATTAATCGATTAGCTGAGCACATTTATTTCGCATCTCGCATTTCTTATTTAAAAGTTTTTTTTTTCTTTAGAGGGGTATTCGGAGGGAGATGGGAAATATGGTGGCGCCGCCGATGCCTTTGTCGCCTCTCCTGTCACCATTAACGATCGCCCAGCTATTTGCCAGTGAAATATGACGGAACAATAATGATAATAATGCACTGGGCGTTGGTCAAGCCCAAGCTCGAACGCTTTTAGAATGCGAATTGGAAATGATCGAAGGCACTGGGATACAGATATAGTTGAGCAGTGAGCTCGAGTAACCGAATGCCAATGCGGAAATGCCGGCTCTGATCTATGGTCTTTGAGACCAATGTCCAAATGTCCAAAGATCGATCTGCAGAGGGAGGCGTGGGTCGTTCTTCGCCGGGTGGGTGTATCTATCTATCTGTGTATCTGGAGCGAAACTGGAGCGAAAAGGAACGAACGCCTTGAAAGCGTGATAAATGAGTGCAGAAAACATTGATCAATGAAATTCGCTCAATGGGTGCCAACGAACTTTGGTCAATTGTGGTTGAATTTCTTGGGGCTACCAAACGAAAAGAGCCTTGAAGACATCAGCGAAATCAACAGACTTCAATAGGAACTGGAATTGCAAAGAGCAATGTGTCAGTGAGATCATTGAGCAGGAACTGTAGCTGCAGAGTGATCGATAAAGAAAATTAATGACCCAAACGGTATACGAATCTGTTCTATTTGCGGTTTCAATAAGTTCATTTTTACTATTGGCGATCAACGGGGGATCATTGACTTTTAAAGTCCCTCGTTGGGCGCTATTTAAATAGTTCAAGCTAACTTTTACCTAAGTAGGATTTTTCCCTAAATAATTGATCAATAGTCCCTGACTTCAATTATTGTCTCATAATCGATTTGCCCCAACATTGATTCCCAAAATGGATCTCGTTCGGGGGATTTTCAATGATCAACGTTTGTCGAGCGCTAATACGCACCCAAAACGGATCCAATTATGTCATTTAATTGATCCGCACAAGTTCATATCCGTGTAATTTGTGCCAGTCTCTTTCGCAGTGTGTCAAAGTTGAGTTGATAATACGATCATCTTGTATAATGATCGTGCAATGGACTCAATTTCGTCTCAGCAAACATCATCAAAAACTAATTGATTGCAGGCACCCCTCAAATTGCCCCACCTGCTGATCACCTGCTGTGTTTTTTTTTCGTGTTTTCTATTTTTCGAAGAAGTAGTGGGGGGGCTTTTTGACAGTTTCCAATCCACTTGAAATTTAAATTACGAAATCGAAATTGAAACTGGCCCAAGATTATAGTGCGTTTCAGCGTGTTTTGGATCTGGGGGGATCTGTCTTTTTGGTCTAGGCCATTTGTTTTGGGCCATTTGACAAGGCTTGGCATTCACACTAGTTGGTTTTGTTTTAAGCCCTCTGTTTGATTGCCGGATCATTATCACAAAATGATGTTGTTTGGCTGGCTGTTTTAACGATTCGACGTGAACATCATCGCGTCCGATGTCTTGGGTCGCAGCTTGATCAGTTGTAATTGCTCTAACCCTCTTTAAGGGCCCGTCATAAATTAATTTAAAGCGTTTTGCCATCGAACCGATGTGAAATCGAAAGTGAATTTATTTTCAATTTCGTTAACCATTATTGAAGTGCGCACATGCGCAGTAATTGTGTCTAATTTGTAGCTCTATCTCTATTGTAACTATCCCCTGACCCTGACTAAGGTCATTCGATCGATCGCTTCGGCGCGACTCGTTCACAGTTTGTCGTTCATTCGTTCGCCGTGTGACTAAAAAAAAAAACAAACACTAATTAATTGTTCTAAAAGTGACACACAAAAATATCGCCTGCAGTCGCGACATGAAAGACCTTTGGCGTTGAGTTAGTGTTGCGCCTGTGTTTGCTTTTTGGAGCCACAAGGTTAGCCATAAATAGCCCTGGGAAGCGAGACTCCCAAATAGCTCGAATGGATCATTGACACTAGCGGATATTTTTAGGGTACCCCACACACACACACACACACACACTACTCTTTTGGGGGGAGGAACTCTTTTTGTTTCGGTCTGTTTTCTAAAGCGCCCAGTGGGCCTCTGAGATGCGATCTACAATCGTGTGTTTTGTGTGCGGATAATGATGATCAATGAAACCAATAAACAAAAAAACAAAACAACGGCGACAACAAACAACAAAACGCCCAACACTCATGCCGGAAATTGTAGAACGTGTTTATGCCACAATTTCAAGTTGTTAAGCCACGCACAGAAACAGACAGACAAAATGCGTCAGACGACGACGGTGACAACAACAGCAACATGCGATATTCGTGCCAAAATACAGATACAGATACGAAGATAGATCCGAATACAACAACCGTTTTTCTACCAAGAAGAGCTCAGTCTCCCGATTCCTACTTTTTTATTCTGTAGACTCCACCTAGAAGCAATCTGTAGAAAGCGAAACTATCTATCAGATGCACTGAGAAAAAGTTAGCTATACAACTTTTATTTTAGAATTCATAGTCTCTAGATATTTAATGGTTGTTATATGTTTTTCCTTCCATGTCTTTATAATTCCCAAGTGGTTATAGCGGAAAGTCGCATACAAATCGCAACAAATTAAAGATGTAAATTGCTAGTTTTTCTTTTATTTTGAGCTTTTTGCCTTCTTATGACTTTAAGGTCTAGGTTATTGAAAGTTAGCCGTTTATAAATTTTTTGTTTCAGTGCATACACGCTCACGCACATCGTAGAACCCAGCTGAACTGGAGTGAACCAAACTATAAAACCGAGCTCCAACTTGAGCCGAGTGCTCCATTCATAAATTCTCCATTCAGATTTGGTTCGCCAGCGTTTCGTCTGCAGATCACGTGCCTGCTATCAAAACAGATCGGGCGGCAAAGTAAGGAGTGTGGCATACGTATGTATATATGGTACATAGTACACAGAGTGGGGAGCAGTTGATTGAACCGATTCGTAATAACGTGGCCAGACTCACGATCGAATTGAGTTGTTTATGGAGGTGGCACGTTGACATCAACGCCTCAAAGTCGCCCCATCTCCATCTCCATCTCCCACTCCTTTAGGCAGGTCCACCAAGACAAAGTCCAACCGAGTCCAACTCGAAGTTTGGATTTGTTTTCCTGGTCGTTCGATGCATAAATTGGAGTGATCCATCGCCGTGTGCGTGTCGCATATCAATTATGCCCTCTGCCGGCGGAGTTCTTCAGTGCCAAAGACAGTGCGTTTCGCCACAGTTAAGCCCACAGATATTGGATTACTGCCTTTAGCTCATTAACTGTTCCTGTTTTTTAGGCCTGTTCAGGCGTGGTATTTAAAAGCTAAACTATGATTAATAGTTATTGTATTAATCTAATTAAAAGCTAACATGTATCTTTAGCCAATTCAATGGGGTATATTTTTTGCACAATCCTCCATTACTTGAACGCCAGGGGATTTTTGCATCAAGGGATCCGCACAGTTGTCCCCCGCTATGTGCTCCAGTTGCTCGCCGTGGCCTGGTTCCTGCTGTGTGTGCGTCTTGACCTCGTTACCAGTGATCTCAGGTGATCTCAGGTGATCTCGGAATCGCAGTCTGGGCCGATGAGTTAGAGTTAGTTTGTTCGCTGGCTGGCTGGCTGGGAGGCTGGCAGCAATCAGTCCGTAAATGGCTAATTAACAACAACGCATAACTCTCACCTGGCCAAAGAGCTCGGTAATGGTAATGGTAATGGTAATGGAAATGGAGATGGAGCATTGGAGGTCTTTACGGACTAGACAATTGCCAATTATGTGCAGGTCCAGATCCAGTTCAAGTTCCAAGTTGAGTTCTAGTTACGGATTGCAGGTCTAGTCCGAGATTTGCTCTTGCTCTTGCTCTTGGACCACTACAACTTGGTGGTTTCCATTTCAAAATCCTAACGACTTTTGTTCTTGGCCCCCGTTTTTGTGTCTACTGCTAATATTGTCATTGGATATGTGGCAATTGTGTCACACTAGTTGGCCACCGAGTTTGGTGTGACTTGAGCTTGGCCAATGCCAATTGTCATTAGATAGTCGTCGCCATCATCATCATCATTGCCTCCAGAACGGACAGCTCCCACTAGGCAGCCGATCGTAACGCTTTATAATCTACTGGGATTATCGCAGTTTCAATTGTAAACCCAACCAGTTCCCTCAAAAATTTTGCCTAAGTAAAGTCCAGATAAAAGTTCAGAAAATTGAATAGTGTGTCGAGGGTTATTTGATTTCATTATGGATTTAACTACGTTTGTACGTAGTAATTAGGGTATTTGGAAAAATTAAATGTATTTGGTATATGTGTATACAAATTCCAGAATTCATCAATTATTACGGTATATACTCAAAACCATAAAAACAAAATGCTCTTTATAAAGTTTTTCAAACTTATATATGCAAAAACAACTACAAATCAGTAATTCTTTTTGACACTTTGTTAGTTGCAAAATAGTAAGCGAATTAAGGCGTTTTTATTAAGAAGATTATATTTGCAAGCTTTGCCATTTACCATTTTAAATTATATTTGCAATTATTTGACAAATTTGTCATTAAAAATGTAAAAATATATATTTTTTAAGTGTTGAACATTATAAACCCTAACTCCACATAATAAGTATTAATATCGTTTCTGAATGTCAAAGCTTAACATCAGAAAAGAATGATTAAATCTTAATTGCTTCTTAGAAGAATCTTTGCATTTCATAAGATTTAATAACCTATTTGTTACTATATCCTAATTCAGGGTTCGATCAATTCATTTATCTGCTCAGGCATTTCATCGATCGGCTTCAAAACTTTCCGAGAATTGTGGAAATGGTTCGAGAATCTGCGGAATTGGAATTTATGAGGAGCATATAAATCTTGTTTGCATAAACTCGTAGAAATTACAGACCGAACTGATTCGTTTTCTGCATAAATACTGCCCAAAAAAAAATTACCCTTTTTTTGGTGGGTTCCCAGAATTCGCTTCTTTTCGCCCGCCCTCCCCCTCTCTCTCCATCCCCCTCCCCCTTGTCCCCCCAAAGTGTCAGTAAGATGGCGACGGCATTAAGCCTGATTAGGCCAGGCCAAAAAGAAAGGCAACAATAAACCAACACACAAAAAAAGAGGGAAAAAACTCATAAGTGATGGCGGGGCGACCAAAAGAAAACAAAAGTAAACCCGACACAAGTTCAAGGTCAAGAGCGTAGAAGAGAGAGCAGGAGAGAGCGGAAAGCTGCGCTTCAGGCCTGTCTCATTCACACATACGCTTACACACACGCAAAACAAAAAACAAATCCAAGCGAAAGGTGAACATGCCAGTGAGGGAGAGGGACAAACGGGTGGGGGAGTCGGTTGGAGCGAGAGGGCCTGAGTTGTGCAGCAGCAAGAACTTCACAGCATCAATACAAAAAAAAGACAACTATAAAAGGCTACAGACACACTTCGTTAAGACGAACTTAACAGCAAAACATAAGAAGACTCTTAAAGTATTTAAATAATTTGAAGTTCATCAACATTTTAGATTGATTCACAATTGATTTGATAGGTTTTCAAGTTCATTTAGTTTGAAATCTTTTTAGGCTCCACAACTATTAATTAAAAGTCCCTCGTTTCGGCCCAGTTAAAAGCTTACAATTCTGTTTTATATATACAATAATATTCAGTAAACTTGATAAATATAAGCACTTAGTATTGCCTTTAGAAGTCATAAACTGTTTTATCACCTCGTAAAATCTTTATTAAATGAATAACTATAAAAACGTGGACTTTCACTTGTTTGGTATGCAGTTTGCTTACAACTCATGGGCCGAATTAAAATTGAATTTCGGAAATTCAACACAGCGAAGTAAGACTGTACAGGAGAAAAGAATCAGGTAAAATAGCAACCGGAACGCAACAACAAAGGCAGCAACTTCAAGCCATGGTTAATGAAAGTCAGACAGTGGGCGAGTCAGAAAAAAGCAGAAAAACATTAGAAGTGGCGAGGCAGAAAAACGCTTGCAATCGCCGCCTTTGTACCTCTTTTAGCCAACGTGTTCTCTCCTTGGCCAAAATCCCACTTTAACGCACTGAAGTGCTACCGCCATTACGTCATTGAGCGTGAAATAGTATTTAGTTATACATACATATATGCAATGTATATGTACATTCTATACAACAACCACAGTCGCTTGGTGCCCGTGTGGTATCTGAATTTTAGATAGTGCAAAAACCTTTCTAGTTTGCTCAATGTAATCCCCACATTGACTGATGGATCAACTGATAAGATTTCCGAACACCCTACCATCATAAAACTATATTATTTTCCTCAATCATACAAAAAGAGAGAACCAAATTATGGAATCTAATAGGCTTATCACTTTGAAACTCTATATGTATATTTTTTTATAAAAAACAACACCCTTAAAAGCAAAATTAAATTGTATTTTGTAATGCAAATAAATTAATAATCCCCTCAGAAAACAGGTTTAAATAGATGAAGTTATGAGAAAACAAAATATTAAAAATTAGACATTTTAATATATATGTATGTATATGTTTATAGGTCATTACATCGGTCATCGAAGTCGAAGAAAGGCGCACAGCACTACTCCCCCTTATTGCTGTCCCTCTTTACGTTCTCATCTGTCCATCTCTCTCGCTCGCTCTTGAGGCAACCCACACTGCGCAGCTGCGACTGCGCAAATGACTTTGAGTTCGGCTCCGACTTGTTGCTAAGCTATTGTTGTTGTCATTTAAAGTCTAATCAAAACATTTGAAGTTACTTAAGAAACCTACGCAGCTTAAGTTGCGTTTCTTGTTTCGAATTCTTAACTTGTCGCAGCTTTGTTTGTTTGTTTTTTTCTTTTTTTCTGATTTCTTACACAGACGGAGGCACAATAAATTGTAAATTAAGTTTCTGCGACATTTCTACAAAAAGCGGCCATTCAGCGACAAGTTTTTTTTTTTAGCTGCAGTTCTTTAGTATTTGTGTTGTGTTTTCTTTGCCCTTTTAAATGACATGGCGGCTTAAGGAGGTTAACATGTGTGTGATTGGATGTTTGATCTACTTAAGGCCAGACGAAAAAATAACTACTTCTTTCTATGTGCTTCCCTATATACATATATATTTATTTTTTGTGTGTTTTTTTTTCGTGGAGCACTATTATTTTGCTTTGGGTGAGTCAGTTTTGTGAACTTTAAGTTTGGCCCGATGCCAGTGGATTTCCTTACTCATTGTTACACCCTCCACCACTCCCGTAATCCCCTCGCGGTGCTCAGCTAGTCCAAGGTCGTCGTCCTCCCACACACGCCACCCACTCCGCACTCCAATAAAATCGTCAGGCGACATCACCGTCAGTCCCCAACACCATCTGACTAATATACATAAAAGTATCTATATGAACACAAATATTGTACAGTGGTTCTGCGAATTAATTAATATTAAAAGCTTGCAGACATAAAGCAAACATTAGTTTATAAAAAAATATTTAATAAATTACACTATTTTTTCAATAAAATAGAGCCCAACGTGAAGCCGTTCAGAAATAATGGATACATGGATATTGCATTCGGCCATGGTTTTTGTTTAAAAAGCCACACCAATACTGACAGTAATCGTAAAGTTAAAATAAAAATTTCAGCAAAAAATTCATTTAAAAAATAAATTAATTTTAACATATGCTCAAATCACCTAATTAATAAGATATTTGAATTCGTGTTCGATTCCTATAACTATGCTTTAAAACCGTATCATTTTCGGACTTTATGTTAAAATGTGTTTTGAAAATGTATGGTAAAGTGGGACTGCCGTAAATCACCTTTAAGCTTAGTTTTTCTTTATTTATAGCTACTAATTTTGATATAATTAATTTACAGCTTGTGGGTGAATAGATTATAACATTTGAATGCTATAACATAGTTGTTATGTTCCAAACTAAAAACCACTGTAAATACGTTCACCCTACTCTTTGCTAGTACTTTTTTTCCATACCATATTTTTTGATTCTTAACTACAAAATGGCGGCGCCGGTTCTCCTTTTGTCTGCCGTCTATAGATTTAGCCGTAAATGACGAAACGAACCGGAGACAAAACGTCAAAATGGAAACTCCGCCGCCAAGTGCATTTAAGCAAATGAGCGGAGAAAATGCGGAAAATGAGGTGGAATAGGGATAGTGCTGACATTTATGGCAACGCCGCCTGATGGCTGATGATGGAAAATAGGCTGGAATGCAATGGGTGGATGTGGATGTGGATGACAATGCATTCAACAGACAAAGGAACCAAAAGGGAACGCTCGCAAAAGGAGCCAAACATTTCCATATGGGTATACGTATACGATTTTATGCAAAAGAGGGCGAAAATGGGTAAAACTTTGGGAGAGGCAACTCCATTCGAGTGCTGTGCTTAACCATTGTTGTTGGCTCAATGGCTGAAAATGGATAGATAATAACTTGTGAAAATAACTTTTGCACTTGAACGAGATTTCAAATGTTGGTCGCTGTTGAATGGGGAGCACTCAACGGAGACACACTGCATCCAATCCATTTCATATACACCATATACATACATGTGCACTGTCAAAATCATGGTCCATGGTTCACATTCGACACTGAAATTTCTGACAGATGCGAGTGCATCAAGTTCAGATGGTTTCGAGAGAGTTGGGACATGGAGATGGAGCTGGAGCTGGAGATGGAGATGGAGCTGGTCGATGTTGATGCCTAGCTTGGCCTGGCAACGGGGTGGCAATTCGGAGTGGGAGTGTGAACTGCACTCCCATTGAATGTTGTTGCTTGAAACGAAATCGTTTCGATTGTCGCTTCAAGTGTCATTGAACGTTTGGGTGGCATAAAAGTAAAATATGAGGAATGAGTTATGATGGAGAACTCTCTTGGGAGTACACTGAAAAAACGCAATGAATTATGTTTAAATTTCCCTAATTGATTTTAAATCCATAAAAACTTGAGTTAAACTGAAGGAAATATTTTATGTTTTCAAAATAAAAGTTAGAAAGATTATTTTTTTTCATTGCCGCATTTTGTTTCGTGACTGTTCCTTTAAAGCGATAAAACTTGTTGGGAATTATAGTGCCATAAAGCAAAAGTATAAGACTTAGGTCTAAATAACTATAATAGTTTATTAGGCAAGCTTTGAGCTTTTATGCTTGTAATCTTTTTCTAGTGCTTTAATCAAGCCGATATACTGAATCGAAACAACCAAAACCATCGAGTATCTCTTGGACATGCAATAGATACTTGACATCTTGTTTCGTTCGCACTTGAAATCCTCATGTGTCTCGCATTACTTTTCTATTGGTTCATCGGATATCGATATACCAATACCGCCCCCTACCCAATTTCAGCGTTGTGAAACTTTATCACATGAGCCAACTACAAATACAAACTCTATCTCTCTTGCGACGTTTGTAATTGTTAATTGAAAAAGTCAACAGCAGCAGCAACCACAAAAAGATTCAATTCGTTACTTTTATAACATATTTTCCATACTCACTGTGGCTATAGCCAAAGTTATATGTTGCTGTTGCTGTTATCGCTTCACACTCTCGATCACTTTTACTGTCGTTTGGCAATTCACACTTTACCATTGTCAAAAGTGGGGGAAAAGGCGATGGAAACATACAAAAATATTGGAAGGGGACGATCTCATTAGTTCGTTTGTTACTTGTCTGTTAGTTTGAAGAACTTAAAAAACATCAGAAAGATAATGAAAGAAATACCCGAATGGCAATTGTGTAACCGACTATTTAATAAGCACAATCAGTCTTATCAAATTACATTACAAAATACTTTTTAGGAGACAACTAGCAAGTTATAAATTTTTAGTACTATCCATATGACTAAATAAATTCACTAAAATCTATAAAATATAGTCATCTTAGTTATTGTAAATGTTATGTGTTTCAAATCTATAAATACCTTAATTAATCTATTATAAGGAAACATGTCCTATTAACCAATAAGCCATAAAAACTCGAAATAAACCTAGTTTATAGCAAAATTTATTTAACAAGCACAATCAGTCTTATCAAATTACACTGTAAAAAAAAAACAGTCCTTTACCAATAAAACATTAAAAACTTGAAAGATAACAAGTTTATAGTTATATCACTTGGGTGATTACTGAATATGTATACAAATGCAAGGTTCTCGAAAACAGAAACTGTTTTCTTACGATAGACAAGGTCGTATGGAACACTTGCTGCAAAGTCTGATAATTAATTAATATATGAGAGCTCATCAACTGTACAGCCATAAGGTCTGGGAACTTTGGAAAGATAAGGGACAAGTTTCACGAGTGGCAGAACAGAGAAGCATTGAAAAGCAATACATTAAACAGTGGGAAATGTGGGGGAGTTGAAATGACAATTTCGAATGTGAAAATCGGCAATGGACAAAAACAAAAAAAAATTAAAAAAACAAAAAAAAATAAAACATAAAAACAAAAACGGCAGAGGCACATTCAATTACCGGACTTGGCGATGGGAGGAGATTGGATCGCATTGGATTGGAATGGAATGGAATGGGACAGGCCTTATATGTGAATCGATGCCGTCGACGCATCCTATGCAAAATGTGTGTGCTGTTTATACATTTCGCTGTGTTTGGATGCGGATTTTTTAATTAAATTCACTTTCAAAAATACCGCTAATCATTTGAACAAAAGGCCAGCGAGCATTTGCATATTTGTTTGTCTCGAAAGTTTGCGACTTTTTGAGTTTCTTATATTATTTTTTGGCTTTTTTTTTTTTTTTTTTTTAATTTTTAGTCATTCTCTGGCTTGGGTCAGCCAGCAGGGGGCGTGGCATGTGAATAGATTGATCGATCTAGGCAAAAGATTTTCGCAAGTGCGAAAGTGAAATCCGGGGATGAGAAGCGGATTTGGACAAATGCCCAAACTCCCCGCCGAGGGTTACTCTTTTGGACCATCAATGGCCAGCAAATTAGCCAACACACATGGGTTTTTGTACTTGTCCGAATCGCAATCCGATTCCGAATTCGCCTGATCATTTTGAAAAAAAAAAAAACAAAAAAATCAAAAACACGTAAGTGGCCAAATCGATGCGCCTTAATTAAGACCAGCCTCATCGGGAATGAGGCGGTTACGTAAGCACTTAATACAGCTCCGGGGACCAACGGATCCAATAGCCAGGCGAATTAAATACACAAAACATTTAAAACACACACCGAAAGCCGAAAACAGCGGAATGCCAATGCGAATGCGAATGGGTTTTGATTTTAAATAAACCTTTGTTCCCACTCTTTCACCAATTGGGTTAAAAAAAAACCGAAATTATTACCGATCGGTCCTACAAGATACCTTGGCCCAATTATTTTGTGGCAGGTGTGTCGAAGGTGTGAAATTGATTCTGCCTTTGCATTAGAATTTTTCAAATGAAATCGGGAGAAATCGGCAACTACTTATTACCATTCATATTTTTCTCCATTAAGCTCAGTTGTAATATGTTAAAAATGTTAAATTTATGGGTTCTTTGCATTTTAATTATATATTTTTTTAAAAAGTCCTATAGGCATGTTAATTTATTAGACCCCACAAGCATAGTACTTGTATTCGGGTTTTTTTTAGGCCTGTTTTAAAGATTTCAAATAGATATACATAACTCAAAGATATAAGAACAAATAGTTAAAATTTAATAATTTACATTTACTTTTAAAGACCCTAGGAAATCATCTATATCTATAATGTTAATACATGTAAAAAGTTTCCGTTCGTTTTCTTTTTCCCTTGAGATCGTTTCGAGCGTGGCTTAAACCCATTGGAGGATTAATGAGGGGCGGATGGCAAAACCAGCAACCTGTTCTGATGGCCCAAGGTCAAATCCTGTTGCGGCATCCTTATGCAAAAGATAATTCGATAAACGCTTTTGATAAGCCATAAGTTTTATGACTGGCCTTGGTTGGCAATTGCCGGTCGGTTGGTAACTTCAAAAAATGCAATCGTCTTCGACATTAATCTCCTTCTGGCCGAAGTTCACAGTTCAATTGGGCTTACCGCTAATTAGTCGCTCGAGAAACCGACCTGTTAATGAGCTGAGGCGGGGGGTTGTGGACTTTAACTTGGGTGTGATGTGATGCCATTAACCTGGCGCCCAACACTCGTACCAACTTTGTTTTCTTGAGGTTGCTGCTGGCTTGTCTGAGGCTTTTTCAAGTAACCGACGACGATTGTGTGCCGCTCGCGAGTCACTTTTATGTTTTATTTATTGATTTTATTTGTATAACTTTTTGCAGTTGCTGTTGCCGGCGGCGGCGACGGCGGCGGCGGTTGTTGCCGTTGTGGTTTTCAGTCCCATAATTATGTCAGCTGCAGTGGCACAATCATAAATTTACGCCGCTTTGGTGCAACAATTTTTACAATTTATGATCCACTTGCTGGCAATCTGATTGCATATCATCAATCAACAAGGGGGAAATTCTTGGACATTTAAAATATAAATTTAACAATATTTCTTTTTATTTCTTGCAGCTTAAATTCGAACCCAACCGAAACGCTAATCCGAACCAGACGCAATGCACTGCAGCCAAAAGCGTAACGAAAATCCGACGACCAATCTTTGCTAAGGTCGCCCGAAATTCCCCAATAAAAGGAACATACAAAAAACAAATACATAAACTAAGCCCAGAAAATCGAAAGCTAAGGCAAAGGAGCTGTGAAATAGAATTTTAAGGGGATTCACAAAGCACAACTCGACGATGGCCATGTTGGAGGCAAGGCCGTACAGGCCATTTAAATCCAGCGAGGAATATCTGGAGGCCATGAAGGAGGATCTGGCCGAATGGCTCAGCACACTCTATCCGGAGCTGAGCATCAATGCCGAGAACTTTATGGATCGACTGGACACGGGCGTGGCATTGTGCAAGGTAAGCTCTTCCGGATCGTAAAAGAAAAGTCACACGTTTTCCAGGCCAGCCCATCCCATCCCAGCCCACATACTCGTACCCTCGACACTTTTCAAGTGCTAAGAGCTCGACAGATTTTCATTTCATCTTTATGGCCGGGCTAAAAAGCTTCTTACCTGGCCAACGGCACTCTCCAGTGGGAAAAAAACAAAAACCAGGTCACCGGGGGTTCATTGAGCCAGCTCAGTTGTTCAACCGAAAGCATTTGTGAAAAGTTCATAATTTAAATGAAGCACCGAAGCAATGGCTGTGCAAGGGAAGCAAGCCAAGGGGCTGGGATAACAAAAGTCGAGGAGCAAAAGGATTCCGTCGAATGAGCTGGGCATTTTAAGGTATCTAGTAAATTAACCTAAAAGCATTGCCATTGGTAGCTGAACCGGGAAAGCAAATACATGTATTATTTTATAAAATCATTGAACACAGACTTATCTCAACCCTACGAATTTCTATAAATTCGATTTAAAATTAACCTTACTTTATTCTAACTACAAACTAATGATTAGAGATCAATTCACCCAGGAAAATTCATTAAAAATACTTGTTTGGATACTTTTTTTTTCCTATTCAGTTGTAAAAACATCTTACAAAAGTCTATTTTTGTATAGTTTATATTTTACCTTTCAAAGAAAATTTGTTAAAAAACCACATAAAATATGCAGTTTTCCGCGCGGTATGTTTTGATTTAAATAGCCATGAATACTATCAATCATCCGAAATAATGAACAGCCATTCGAAAAGGTCCTTGTAAAGATGAGGATTTCGTAAATATGCGAAAAAATACTTGATGCGCAGGATCACTTTGAAGAACGTCATAAACCACATTTGTTATGAATGCGATTTTCTACATTTCACTAGCAGAACTGAAGTTAATATGCTACTTGTATCTGATCTCTGAGAACATTTGATGGACATAAACTATCCCCAATAATGTTAGGTTACTTGTATTTATTTATATATTTTGTACATATACAATCTTGTTATTTCTTACATCTGCTATGCTACGGTCTTTTCTTTGATCAGTAGTTCTATTCGCTTGGCTCGCTTTGGCTTGGCTTTTCTGCTTTTCTGTTTTTCACTCAGTCAGTTTTTCACTCAGTCAGTTTTTCACTGCTTCACTTCTACAGTTTTTCAGTTTTTTCAGTTTCGGTTTGGCTTGGTTTGGTTTGGGTGGCACATGCCATAACCACAGCTCCCTGCCCGCTGCCTTTGGCCCTCTGTTTTCGGTTTTCGGTTTTCAGTTTTCAGTCTTCTGTTTTGTTGGCGCTGAGTGGCGCCAGTAGCACCCGACATCGTCACGCTGGAGGCCAATAGCAAGACCTCAAACCGTAGACAATTTGTCTTTACTTGTGTTGTTGCTGCCCCGATGTTGCGATGTTGCGATGTTGCAGTTGCAGTTGTGTTTTTCTCTCTTATTTTGCTTTTTTTTTTGTTTTTACACCCTAGCAGAGGGTAACATAAGTTTTGTAAGAAGTTTGTAACGCAGTGAAGGAGACATTTCCAACCATATTAAATATAAATAAATATATTGTCGATCCAGCCAGTTTTAGAGCTTTATACGAGTATACTTCAAAGCACAATTCTGGCTAACTATTTTAGAGTTAAATTTCAAACGAAAAGTCGACATTGCTTAAATGTTTTTATCCATATACGCATACAAATCAAAATAAAGTTGTTTTAAAGAAGAGGGTATTTAAATTTCGACTTGCCGAAGTTTTCCTTACTTCTTGGTTCGTACTCGTATCGGCACCGAGATCGTCTTGCCCCCTTTTGGGGGTCCCTCCTGCTGCGACGGACAAATGTGTACGGATATTTGTTATTTTGCAGGAAAATAGCCAAGAATTCATAGAACATTGAAGCCGGGGCAGAAATATAACACAATAAGTGTTGGGAAATGTCAGTTACTGTTCAAGATAACAGTAAAATTAGTGACTGTTATTAACTGACTATTTTCTAACAACGTAAATAGACATCAGAGTAATTGTAAAAACATATTTTAAACATTTAAAATTTAGTGATCTTTAATTGTGATTTTATGAAAAAAATAAGGTTCCGAAAATAGTGTTATACTATATATAATACCACGTCTAATCATTTAAAATTGAAGTTTTTAGACTGTAAAAAAAATTTAGGTAAAATAGATATTCTAAATTTCATTTTTAGTTTGTTTTAAAATTGTGCTGCAAAACATTTTTTTCGGTGATAAGTTGTAATTTTGAGTGAATTATATGTACAATCGTATAATTACCTTGCTTAACAATTAAAAATGTAATATATTGATTAATTTGCCACTGTATCAGAGCTAGTAAATTCTATAAAGTATTTTCATTAATTTGCTCCTATCATTTAGAGTTTTTAATTTGCAGTTATCATATGTCTGCTATATTTGTAGGCTTGGTTACTGGATGAGTGCTAAAGGTAACGCTGTTTTTATACCCCTAACCACTGTAGCCACACACAGCGATCTCGCAGCCTCACCTGCAAATACACACCTCACCTCAGATCTTGGATCTCTGGGATCTTGGATCTTGGATATTCCCCCCCCCCCCCTATTCCCCAATGGACAACAAGCATAGACAACTCCACCCCGAGGCGAGTGCTCGATATGGTGATGGATATGCGTGCAGCATAATCATGAAGTTGCTTTGATCTTCTGTCTGCGCTGTCTCGAAATAAATGAAATGACTCAGACTCAGACTCACATCACATCACATCACATAAATTTTGCACCAGCCAAAGATTGGGGGGGAAACCTGCGACGGCTGCCGGAAATGTCATAAGCATAAATATAATTTTTTATAATTGTGTGTGTCGCGAAGCGTTAATGTAACTTTAATTGAAACTCCGGGATAGAGAAGTGGGTCTGTCTCTTTCGGTCTGTCGGTCTATTGGTCTTCTGGGTCTTAAAGCAAAACAAATCTCTCGTTGAATGGCCAGCAATTCTAAGGGGGATGCAGTGCGATTTGATGTCTTCATCGTTCCAACAACGATCGTAATTACGACTTGATGGCCACTTTAAACGAAGGGTGGTCCGAACAACGGGGCGAGGGGGGGCCAATTAGCCAAAGGAGATCGTTTGCTGTCCGACGATCATTAGCGAATTGTCTTAACGATCTGTACAGCCAATTGCTTGCCAATTTATCTAGTTAATTATACGGATTTTCTATAGTTAGAACTCCTCGCTTATGCATGCGCGTTTTGTAGCTTTGAATATTTTTAAAAGTAAATGATCCACCCACTCCAATATTCCCCAATAAGCAACTTTGTTGCTCAATGTTTTCCGTTACGTTTTTTTGTTTTATTTTTGTTTTTTTTTTTTATTTGGGCACTTTGTTTGGCTTTCGTCGTCGGTGGCTAATTGAATTTGATAAAAAGCCAGCGAATGCTTTTAATTGACCAAACATTCGGACTCTCACACAGTCGCCAATTATACGCAGATAACCCAAACAGGGGCAGATAATTCCCAGCTCTCTATTTGGGTCTTTCGATTGGGTAAGTGAGCTCTTCACTTCCGCCAGAGAAGTCCGAACCCGTATCTCCGTATCTTTGTCCGGAACTGGGACAGTCTCCACTTGAAGACCATAAAAGTGGACTTAAAATGTATACGAACTGTATTAATAGTAAACTGGAAAGTCTGTTCTTTATAAACATAATTATGCCGATTATGGTTCAGAATGTTTATTTTGCGCTATGCTACTCTGATTTTGTTCTATATATATATTTTATTTTGTTATTATATTTTATGTTAAATTTAAATGTTAATTAAAAAAAGAATAATAATTTACATACAAATGAAAACATAAAAAAAATCTTTTCAAATCTATAATATCCTTGCTGATTCAGCTATTTTCTTCCTTTATTATGGAAGTCCACATTGTTAGCTTTTTAAGCTTCTATAAAAAGTGAATTATAAAATATGTTTATTATATGGTATTACAAAAAAGGCTATAAGTTCATTTTAAAAAGTTTGCAGGCTTACTAGAAAAGGCAACAGCTAATTCATTTAAAATAGTTTAGGATGGCTACATTAATATTATTGTCGCTGTAGAAATATTTTTCTTAACACTTAAAAATAATTTTGACACAACAAACATTAACCAACACCACAATTTATAGCTGTGTGATTTTTGACAACGTTCGACCATTTGCTTGGCTTGACAAGTGAAAATTCCCGAAACTATTGCAAAAAGTCGTGAAAGAATAACGAAAAACTAGAGAAAAATGAGTGAGACACCTGAAAAACTAAAGAAGCAACTGATTGAAGATGAAATTCGAGATAAGGAAGAGCAAAAGGGTATGGAAATTCAGCAAGCTCTTAGCCAACCGGCGGAGATGAAATCTGGCGGAGAATCTGAGCCGGAGGTGGATGAAAATGGGAAAAGCCCAACCAGTAAGCGTTCGACATCATCGAGTTCGTCCAGCTCGAGCTCCAGCTCCACTTCCTCGGGTCCAAGCACTTCCTCGAGTTCTGGCTCGAGTGAAGACTCTGATGGCGGTTCCACCTCTACCGCAAGTGCCCCTTCGATCCAGAGCTTCAAGTTCAAAAGTCAGTGGCGGGAATCCTCTACAGAAACTACCACTACCAACTCTGATACTAACAAGGGGATGGCAGCCAAAAGCGCCGTCAAAGGCACTTATAATCCCTGGAAGAGGCAATCGAGGAGCAGGAGCAGCAATCTCCCTCAGAATCCGTGGAGAAGCCGTAGTCCCAATCGGATTTTCAATCCTTGGAGGCAGCAACCGCAAGGTGAGCGCATTTCGAATCCTTGGCGGTCTAGCAGACGCAGTCCCCGGAAAGGGCAATCGATGGGCAGGCGTTCACCGACCCTTATTCCGGGTCACAATCCCAGGACATGCTCGCCCAATCGCCGCCCGTCCAGGCAATCGATGTACCGGAACAGAAGTCCCCCCCAAACATCGCGGAGGAGCCGCAGTCCCCGCAGTCCCCGCAGTCCCCGCCGGAATGCCGTCAATCCTTGGAAGCAACCACAAGATCAGCGGGAGGATCTGGAGCGGAACGAAGCGGAGCTCTACCGACGCCGCCACAAGATCACATTGGCCAGCAATGATCCGCGACCCGTGCCCAAGCCGGTGATGAGTTTCCGTCGCAGTGGACTCGGCGACTCGATAGCCCGGCAATTGGAACGCCAGGGGTACGAGGCACCCACTCCCACCCAGGCGCAGGTCTGGCCAGTGGCCCTGGCGGGCAGAAACCTGGCCATGGTTACCGGCAAATGCTCGGGTAAAACGTTGGCCTACCTGCTGCCCGGCATAATGCATATCCAGCGGAATGGACGCCGCCAGCTGGCCGGTGGACCCACTGTCCTGGTGCTGTCGGATTGTCGCGCGGCGGCCGCGAAGGTCCACCAGAAGGCACTGATCTACACGATTCCCCACCAGATCGACACCCAGTGTCTGCTGGGCAAGCTAAATGGCAGGCAGTTCGATTGCCAACTGCTGGTGGTCGCTGCCAGTCGCCTGCCGGACATTCTGGGCGGGAATGGCAATGGGAATGGAGGGGGAGGGGGACGGAGCCGGGCGCTCTGCCTGGATCGCTGCACCTATCTGGTGGTGGCCGGCATCGATCGCTTGATCGACATGGGCCTGGAGGCTGAGCTAGGCCGTCTGCTCTGTCGGATGAGTTCCCAGGCCCAGGTGGTCATCACCGCCGCCAAGTGGTCAGGCGAACTGAAGCGGATGGCCCGCAAGTATATGGATGACTACACCATGGTAAGAGTGGACTCAGGGCTCGCCAGTTCGCCCCCGAGGAGGGCCAGGTTCCTGGGCAAGCTGCGCCAACGGGTGGAGGTCATGAAGTCGCGCGTCAAGATGCAACGCCTTCAGAGGGAGCTGACGGCCATCTACGATGCCAACGATCGTCCCGGCAAAGTGGTCGTCTATGGGGAATCCAACAAGCGTGTGGACGTCCTGGCGGCCCTGATCCGTATCTATGTGCCCTGCGGCGGCATCCACAGCGGACGCACCCATGCGGAACGCAAGGCCACAATGGATGCCTTTCGCAATGGCACCTACAACATCATCGTGGTCACGGACACCACAATTCGGGGACTGGATCTGCCAGACGTTAAACACTTGATCAACTACGATTTTCCCATCTCCATGAAGGAGTATGTCCATCGCCTGGGAATCCTTTCCAGTTCCGCCGAGTGCGAGGCCGTCAGTTTCTTCGGCCATTTGAACCGCCACCTGGCCGAGCCCTTGATCGGTTTCCTTGAGAAGTCCAAGCAACAGATTGATCCGACTCTGATCAGGATGGTCGGCAACCCATTTCGCAATCCTCAACGTCAACATCAAAATCAACACCAACATCAACGCCATGGCAATCGCAATCGCAATGACAATTGAAACAACCATCGTAGCTGGACATCATCATTTAAATAAAACCAAACCGCAGAGCAAACATTTTGATGGGTAAACGTAATGAAATGCCACAACCGCCATCACCATTTTTTCTAAATACTGCGTTAACCCAATAAATGTTTATCGATTGCCTTGGCCAATGGATACCAAGTGGAGAGTTCGGGACTTAAAAATTGAGGGGGTTTCTTTGAGTGCACGTAGCCAAAGAAAGTTGTGCATCCAGAGCAGAGAATACGTGATGTTATGCAAGTGAAGAACAGGAAAGAAATGCATGCCATCAATATTCAAATAAAGTACTTTAACTCCACAAAGGCATTCACATTGATATACAATTGGAACAGTAATAACAAGAATATGGCTAGTAAATTCAAAATTTAAATTCAAACTACAGATAAAATCATAATGCAAAATTGCATGATTAAGTCCCAAAATATTTGATTTAATGTACAATAATGTACTTCGAATTAGATATTAAGGCTAGGTTGCCATTCAAACTAGTGAGTCTTAAGAGTTGAGGGCTTTTCTTTAAATATATTTATCTTATATATTTCTTAGCTTGATATTGATTAAAAGAAAGTTGTGATAGAAAGGCGTTGTTGGCTTGTCTTAAAAAACAACAATTTAAAATTTTGGCCAAACTTTAATTATATAACGTTTTTCAATCACATTTCTGCACAATCGCTCAAAAAAAAAAAAACTATATAAAACTATAGGAACGGCTTGTTAGTACCAAAACCCATTAGATTTATAACCAACCATTGAAAAAATATCCCAAAAATTAGGAAGTTAAAATCTGATTTATGCCTGCAGATTGTTTTCCATCGATATTAGTTTGGTAAATTGGCATAAATACGGCTGGATCTCTAATCGAATCGAATGGAATCGAATCATTTGGCTTCTGTCACCGATTTGCCGGTTCGCCTACCGTCCAACTCTGACATATATGGGTCAATATTATCTATATCCCCCATTGATTGCCGGAGTTATTTAGTTGTTTGCGCCAAAAGCAAATGGAAATGAATCAAAATTCATTAGAGGTGAATTTATTGTGTTGGCCATTTGATTTCAGTTTCAGCCCAGATCAAATATCAGGCCAATCGATCGGGTGGGCCGTTCGTCCGTTGTTCGTTTGCCTGATTGGGGTGTGAAGGGGTGGTGCGCGTATATATCGCGGCTATATCACCGACAGATATCACAGGTGGCTTGGCTTGCAGCTGAATTTTGTACTAAAAAAAAAAACACATATATATATGTATGTATAAAAAAAAAGGGGGCGGCGGGCCGTGTCTAATCCGATTTTGACTTTATTAACGGTGCAATTTGTACCGACAACTGGCAGACGGGAACCAAACGAGCAGCAGCCCAAACTCTTAACTCTTTTAACTCCGAACTCCCGTAGACTGCTAGCCAAAGACCCCGAGCGATTATTATTTATGGCCGCGAGTGTTAGCCCCACACTCCGCCCCCCCACAAATTGTATGCTAATCGCTTGGACCCCAAGACATTGGCAGCTGTCCCAAGTGGAACTGGACATGTGGACATGTGGACATGGAACCCAGGGGACCTGGAACACTCGATTGTTTTGCTCCATCGGTACTATGCACTATGAGTGTGGTGTGCCTGATTTATGGAGTGTCGCTGACTAATTTGAAATCTTTCGAGGGGTGTGAGTTGCAGTCGCATTTGCGGCTTGCAGTTGACTTTTTTTCCCAACTGCAATTGACCATTTCTAGGGATGGCAGAAAAGCGTGACCAGTGCAGGCAGCAAAAAAAATCACTCACGATCGTAACTGCAATGTTTCCAAATTTAGAACCACCAAAGGTCAGCGATAAGGGGGCGGAGTTGGTGGGATGGAGCCCAAATAAGGCAATCGGTACAACAATCGATCGATTTCGCTGCGTCATCACGGTAATTTTAGATTACGAAAAATGTTTTTACATATTCAAGTCCATATTCAACGGGATATGTATGGTTATATAGGAACACGTTTTGATTTGACTATATTATTGTCGTAATAGTTTTGTTTTAAATTTAGCAAGCCATTTAAAATTGTACATGAAAATATATTCTTAAGCAATCCTTTTATGCTTTGCACCAGTGATCATTTATAAATTAAATGTTTTTAAGAATTCCGAATCCTTAGAAAAGTTTCATTTTAAATGATTTCTAACTAGTGATTGTAATAATTATAATAATTGTCTGATCTGGTACCACTTTCCGAGCTTATACTGATCGCAAAGAAGAAACAAAACAGTTGCAGCGATAAGGTAAAGCAGTCACATATGTCAACCACTCGAATTGTATTCGGCCGATTTTCACTTCAAAGGCAAGGCCGCCGAGAACAGGTCACACCCACCCACTACCCAATACCCCCTCTTCCAGCCAAAGTGATTCCCACGCACGGGATGTATGACCGATGGCCCCTGTCAACTTCTTCTTTAAGTGCAAACAAAAAACACAAAAAAATAAGTAGAAAGACACAAAAGAAATACACTACTTTTGCCATCACAAATATTGTGAATTGAAAAGCCAAATATGAAAAGCCGCACAGCAAACACAACGATACGTGTGTCGTGTCAGCGACGTCAATGTGCCAAGTTTAAAAGCCTTATAGCTTCAATAACCCAAAACCCCAAGTCGCTTCGAGATCTTGCAGTCACGTTTGCTTAATAAAATTAATATTTACATATGTTCCGTATTTACACACACACAACAGCAACAACAAATGCTGCCCCTCCGAAAGTGGACAAATAGCCAAATAGACCGGCATGGCCAGGCAATTTGCACGATCCGCGTGGCAAAGATCCCCTCGAATCCCCGATCCACAATCCCCGATCCACAATCCCCAACCCCCATTCCTATCCCCCAGCACGCACCATAATTCGTCCGTGATGATCTCTGTGTACGTTAAAGGGGCTTTCGTGATCCGTGATCCGTGATCCATTGGGGAAAACGAGCCGGCCATGCGGTAACCACCGGTGACTCATTCATTGCCAAACGGCGATAAGGATCGCAGTCAAAACGGAAGCTCACCGATCGTGAGCCAATCGAGGAGAGATGTCTCAATGGCTATCACTCAATTTTGGAGGAGAACCACCTCCCCATTTCCTCGAAGATGATTATTAAAATAGTAAGGTCCTTAAACAACATTTTTTTTTTCTTTTACATAACAAATTTTCTACCGAATTCAACGAGGTATGACACTTTAGCCGGAAATAAACGCAAATTTTGTGTAACATCGGGATTATAATTTTCGAATTTTGTATTTCACATCACGTTATTTTAGTTTTTGATCAGAAGGATCGGACCTTAACAGCATAAACTAAAGATCACTTGATAGTTACTTTTTCACTTGCCCAGGACTAAGAACATTCCAGAAGCAGTTTAGAACTACCACTTAAAATGTTAATATTCTATGAGAAATTCAATAAGGAAATCTTTCCAATAAAATGAGATCATGAACATTATACAATGTACTAGTTGTTTCGGTTGTTAGTCTTTCAAAATATATGGATTAGCTCAGCCTGGAGTCTTGCTAATGGACAACTTATTTCTAATCGGTGGCAAACAGAAAAAACTCGTAATGCTTTTCTCGTGTCTCTCTCTATGGATTTTGGCAATTTGAAACAGGAAACACACCAAATCGGACAAATTGGACAAGCGCGACAAACAGATCTCGACGTTTGTGACTTGTTCTGAGTCGGACTCTGTTTTCTATTTCTGTTTCTGTTTGTGTATCTGTATCTCCATCTGTAAATCCAAATGTATCTGTATCTGTATCTGTATCTGTATCTGTATCTGTATCTTTTTTTGCAACTAGCCGTCGCAGTACTTTATTTTGTCAGTCTCGCTCTCACTTTGGTGGCAAAGTCGCGAGCTCGCACATAGATCGACTCTAATTTGGCCAGAGTCTAAATTCAAGTTTATAACTAAATATGCGCCAAGTAGGCACAGATCATTGTGGGAGGGCCGAGGGGTTGGGCAGGGGGAGGGGGGTTCTCGGTATAGCCAAAGCTCTAGCTAACCTCGATTGCGTTTGCCACATTTTTAACAACTTCACCCACATTCAAAATTCGTTTTGGCTTTGGCCGACAACAACAGCAAAAACCAGTTCGGTTCGGTTTTATTTAGTTTTTTTGTTTTTTTTTTTTTTGGTTTTAGCATCGAATTCTGCCACTTTTGGCCATATCCAAATGCCCATCTAGCTCTGTTGTTGCCGTCTTTCTTTAGTTTCACCCAATGTCTCTAAGCCCTAGAATCGTAAATATTTTATTGTATCTTAGGAAAGCTGTAATTTCCACTGACCTTATAAAGAATACCACCAGAAATTGACTTGATCATTAACAACCTGATCGTTTAAGTCCGTTTAAGGAAATAACTCTGTTAATTTAAGGGTATTTAGTCAAAATTATTGTGATTTAAGTAGCTCTAATTTGTACTTCCTAAAAAGTGGACTTTTAAAAAAGAGGAAAAGAGATGATAACTTATGTTGTAATTTCGAATTCGAAAATATAATAATGTTATGAAATATATTTATAACATCGTATAATAAATGATAATTGTTAGATCTCTTTACATATGTGATTAATAGCTATAAGAAATTAAAAGGTATTTGTAAAACTTTTTCTTTTTGTAATTACAAAAAAAAAAAAAAAACACTAATGGGAAAAATATGTTTTTGTTTAGTTACTAATGAAATATTTTTGTCGTGAAATCAGTGAAAACTAATATTCGATTGTCTCAACATATGGTTGCAAAAGGCAAACAATAGCCTTCGTTACTGGGTTAATTGGATTGGAGCTACTCGGATTTCCAGAGCACACACTTGTTGCCATTATTGCCATTTCCATTTGCGGTACCATTTGCTCCAAGTCAAGCGGAAGTTGTTGTTTCTAATTTAGTTTTGCAGATATGCTTTAGCTCTGCAATCGTCATCGACAATCGCGAATTCTGAGTGATCTCATCGATGATTCTGCAGAGCTCTATCGGAATTGCCGATCGTCAGGGTCGCGCAAAAAGATTTTCCCACAGAGCATTAAACTTTGGGCCACAAAGTAGAAAAAGCAAAAGGCAAAAAGCAAAAAGCAAAAAAGCAAGAACGCCTTCTATGGGCATTATGGAAATACCGTTACCAAGATCAAAAGACCTCCGAGCAGGTGAGCCAAACTCTGCGGATCTCGGAGAGGAGATCGATAGATCGATCATTGTTTGTTACCTGTTACCTGCAGAAATCATTTGCAAGCGAATCGATCGATCTATCATTGCCAAAGCCATGCCATATAAGCAATACGATTGTGGGTAGGAAGTCATCGCCATGGGAGAACCTTGAACCCAAAGAGACAAAGCCGCCGATGGGACGGCGTTTGAAATATGATTTTGAATGGGCCGCGGACAGTTTTTGTGATTTTGATTGAGCTCCCAGATTTCGCGTTTTTTTTTTTCTTTTTTTGTTTTGTGTGTGTGGGGCCAATCGATGGCAATCAGCGGTAAAATATAGTATACAAAAAACACAACAGCCAAATAGGAAAATAACAGTTGAAACGGCGGCAAATCCGCTTAGCAAACTTCCCCCGCTCGTTATAAGCCCCTGTCTTTTGCACTTTGAAGAAATCACAAAAGCGTCTGGGTAATTGCAAAAATCAACTATTGTTTTGTACAGTAAAGACTGCATATATACTATGTATAAATTGAACATATTCCAGATTTTCAATCGTATTTTTCTCTTTATTATGAATTTTAAAATGTCCCTGATTTTAAGCCCTTCATTGACTGCTAAATCCAAAGAGGAATATTTTACTTTCCTTTTCAGTTTTAAATGGATCACATAAGATAAATATATACATAGTTTATTTACTTAAAAAAGTGTATTCACTCAAAGAAAATGTTTTATTTAAGATAATTAATTTTTTTTTATTAATTTAATAGGTTAAAATTAAAATAATACAAATGAATTTGATATTTCCCAAATAAAATGTTTGTTGCTGGTCAACTTTTATGAAAATATGTGCTATTGAAGCTTCACAGTTTTTGTGCGCTTTTATTTTTTGCGTAAATTTGTTTTTTGCAATGTCATTTTATTTATTATTTGGCTGCTGCTGTTATTTCTGTGCGCTTTAATTTTGTTTTATTTAATTTGCCTTTTGCGGAAGCAAAAAATGCTTTTTGCACTGGCTGCGTTGCTCTGCCGCTGCCTCTGCTGCAGTCGGCGTCGCAGTCGACGCCCGCGCTTACGTCGTCAAATGGTACGGTACAAATAATGCGACAGAGTTTCTTTCTGTTGTTGCAGTTTATTTCACTGTGTGTTTTTCCATTTCTTTGCAATTGCTTTTAGTAGTCATGTAATGTTATTAACGCCATATTGACATACATTTTGTGCACAGGCAAAAGCGCAGAAGAAAATAGAGAAAAATCTAAGCTAATTACGTGACGTTACGTTATGTACCTGTAATAACGCACTCTCTTTTTTCGCACACACCATCTACAGTCGAACTTCCGTAAAATGAACTTCCCTAGCTTTAAGTCGGCCTAAGCCGAACTATTTATAGTGTACAATTTACACGAATAAACAATTCTATAACTTAAATAGTCTATAAGTAGATTTTTCCTTGGCATTTAGTGTTACGAGTTATAGAAGTTCTACTGTAATTCTTCTTCTTCCTATGCCTCCTTGCCGATTTCTTCTTCTTCATCTTGTTGTTCTTCTACCGCATCAACGTCACGTATTTGCAATATGAAGGGGGCGTGGCCAGATTGAGTGGGCGATGGACTACAGGTCGACCCACTTTCCATCTCTTTCCGACCCAAAGTTCTATTCCCAGGGAACAAAAAGAAGAATATGAAGAAGTGGGAAACCATATGGATAAGAAGAAAAGAAGAAGAGTCATGTTAATTGCTTCGACACTTGACTGTGAAGAGGCGGATGCGGATGTGGCTGCGGATGCGGATGTCAGTTCACTAAGTTAGATGGATATGAAAATAAAGTTGGGTTCACTAATATCTTTAACTTTTTCATATACATAGGTTGAGTTTGAAAGGGTTTTCCCTAAACCATACTAAACCTTACACAAATTGTTAACAAGTTTTATACGAATTTTTTGATGTTAGATACTAAAACATAAAAAACAATATGGACTTCATTTTCTGAGTCGTAATATTCAATTTAGTAAATAAGGTTCAATTTTTAACGCATTATCCTTATCTTATTGCATTTAGTCAAGTTAGTCAGCTATCAGATCAGTTACAAATACACAATCGGGTTCTGATTTCCAATCATATTACCGCTCATTTCTGTATTAGGTACTATATTCCAGATAAGATAAACATAAGCCCCAAAATTGATAGACGACGGTTGAATTATTTTTTCCGGTGTCCCAATATCGATTTATCAATGGCTACCTGCACTTGCACTTGCTCTACCAACAGAAAACAACAGCAACAACAAGTGGCACGTGCTCTCGCTGTTGATGCAAGAAAGTTTTGATGTCATAATAACCATTTCCACAATGGTCCACCCCCTCTTTCTTTATTTCTTTCCTTCTTTTTTTGTTTGCCTTTGCCTCACTCTCAACTGTCGAATTTCGAAAGTGAAAATGTGATGCTGCTGCGATTATCAAATATGCATGTCCGTCCGTCTCTGTCGCGCGCCACTCTGCATGCATTATTCAGATTTAGATTCGGATTCGGATTCAGAAGAGGAAGAAGCCAAACAAACATTGGGAGTTGAGCTGCAGTTAACAGATGCTTACACATCTATGTACATATGTAGACTGACAGCAGCGGTACAAAAATAAGTCTAAATGTGACCTTCAGTTTGTTATCTTTGGTTCCATGTAGTCAAATTTTAAATGTCATTTTAAATACTCATAACTCATAAATTGAGTTGTATTCTCAAATGATTTTTTTTAAATAAAATTTCTCCACATTTATAATTTTGTGCAATATGCATAGATAATGCGATGGTCTATTTTTTGTATACCTAAAAAATATAGTCTCACATTTTTTAAAAATACCAAAATAGAATTTTAATAACCATGATATTATATAATTTTTTTGTGCATTCCAGATCTACGATATTAAATAGCTAAACTAAAAAAAAAACAAAACCTTTACAGTTTTTGAATTCTATTATTTTGTCTTTCGCTGTACTGGTGTTCAAGCTTCGGTTCTAAGCTGGCGGCCAAAGTGAAACCAAGGCCCAAACAAACTTCGTGGGTAGCCCATCGGTCCAGAAAGAGCGAGAGAGACGGAGATAGCGACGAGGAAAGAGATGGGGCGAGTAGCGGGGCGAGAGAGATGCATTTAACGCCTCTGGGTTGCCGAAATGGGTTGTGGGCGTCGCAGCTTTACCTTGCAAGCGGCATGATAAGAGCCCAAAGAAGAAGAAGCCAAAGAGGCGATGCCAAACAGAAGATGTAGAAAAGAAGGCAGGTCGAAGTGGCTATGCCCTACACATCAAATTCTTCAATAGCTTTAAAACTGCAAGCTATTATAAAAGTATATTTATACAGTTTCAGCTGTTAAATCTAAAAAGAATAGGCAAAGTAACATATTAATTATATAGCAAATTAAAGTGTTACAGGCTAGTTTTAAAAATGATTAACAATATATTTTCTTAATTTAACCAAATAAGGGTCTAGTTCTTACTAATAATATGCATATTTGCAATTAGTTCAAGACCTCAATTTGCCTCACTCCCGTGATTTAGCTTTCCTTGAGGTTTATGTAAACGTCAGCGGAGCGTCATCATTGTCGCCGTTGCAGTTGTTGCAGTTTCTGTTGCCCTTATTTGGGGTTAGGGTATTATGGTAAGGTGAAACAATAAACACCAAATAAAGCATTTGTCAGATATCCATAAAAGAGGAGAGGCGGTAGAAAGAAGAAGAAGCTGAAATAATAATATTGTTTAAATATTAAATTATTACAACAAAGTGTGCATAAATGAATATGGAATGATGCAAATGGGAATGCATGACACGTCGAGACACGATTGCAGTTGCTTTTCGCCCCAAAATGGGATTGGAGCTTAAGTTTTTTTTTTTTTTTTGGGCCCAGGAAACTTGCATTACGGATGACATAACCCCCAACGTCAAATGTGCCAATGACAAATTATATACATAAAAGTGGCGGAATATGTGGGAAGTAGTGATACATTTTATTTTCAAGATGATAATCTCAAGGGTTGTTCAAGAAATATATGTATAATATCTGCTTAGGTTACCCATCACAATAAGCTTAATTCCTCCAGAAAGAGCTTTTATCTGCCCTGAAATACCGTTCACCCCAAAAGACAAAAAAAACACAAGAACAAAAAAAAAAAAAAAAGTATTGTCGCGACGTTGATCGTTCAACGCCCATTGCAGGTTGCAATCTGCGAAGATCGAGGGAAATCCGGGGGACAGCCTAAAAATGCCGTGCTAAATTCTTTAGGAGCTTAAAAATAAACCGTTTTCTAGTTTTGTATTTTTGACTTTCACTCGGTTGGCACTCTGCGAAATATTTGCCGTGCTCATTGGGTATTTCTGCATCATCTCATGCTAATGCTAATGCTGTTTATTTTTTTTTTTATTTTTCCACTCCTTGCAGCACGCAAATTATGTGAGACAGGCGGCGGAGGATTATTTGGCCCGGCGACAGGCCCGCAACAAATCGATGACCCGATCCATGACCTCTGGTCTAGCGGGTCCAATCCTGGCCCTAGGTAACGTCCATTACCTTCCGGCCGCCAAAAGCGGCACATTCTTTGCCCGCGACAATGTGTCCAACTTTATAACCTGGTGCAGGTGAGTTCTAGAAAGTAAGGTAACATAACATAGAACTTATTTGAAATATAAGAAATTAAGAGAATAATTTAATTATTATTGTTACATTCAAACATTTATTAAATTAACATGCATATATAGTACATTTTAATGTGAACTAATATAGATTCAACCATTATGTATTCATTTAATCTCCGCAGGAAAAGCCTGAAGATCATTGAGTGCCTGCTGTTCGAAACTGACGATTTGATTATGCGCAAAAACGAAAAGCACGTAATACTCTGTCTTCTGGAGGTGGCACGTCGGGGCGCTAAATTTGGTAAGTTTCTAGACCCTTTATAACTCAGGAACTAAAAGAAGTCTGGGTTTTAAAATTGGTATGCAAACTAATATGGGCCTGACAATCACTACCTCTCAAACTTGCATAATTCAAATATTTCAAAATATTTAAATGTTAGGAATGTTGGCTCCCATGCTGGTGCAAATGGAGCGACAAATCGATCGGGAGATCGCCGCCGATAACAAGGCCAATGGAGTTGGCTCCTCGGAAAGCGGTACCCAAACGGAGGCAATTAATTCTGGTAATAGTACGGCCACAACGACGACAATAACGACCATCACAGTGGAGACGGATCTGTATGATGACAGTGATGATTCAGAGACCGAGGACGATGGCGATGAGAATCCCGTGCTGATGTACGGCCCCCAGCCCCAGATAATTACCAACGATCTAAAGAGCCTCGATGAGATGGTGAGTAAAACTATTGGAGTGTCTTGTCTTTGTTTAAAATTCATAAGCAAATAGGTTTCGAATTAGGATATTTCACTGTTGTTTTGTACAAGAAGAAAAGGAATTCCACATATATTTGTTTAAATGGATCTGAACATTAGTTAGAATAAATCTGTGTATGACGCAGAATATATTTGGTTATAATTCAACACAAGCAAGTGGGCTTTAAATTAAGATATTACTTTCATTTTGTAGAAAAAACAAATGACCTTAAGAGCCCAAGAGGGTCAAAAGTATATATCACAAATATTCTTTTAACTAGATCTGAAAATTAGTGAGACCAAACCTTTTTAAATGGCAGAATAAGTCCGGCTTTTTTCCCCCAATTTCCTTTGAGTTGGCCAACTTGGCTTCCGATATCGGATCTTTCCGCTTTTGGTTTTCCATTTTCCCGCAGGGCTTTCCGTCCAAGTTTTGCGTTCCTTCGGTGTCCCAGTCCCACTCCCAATGTCCACTTTGGGTTTTCTCTTTTAAATTTAAGGTTTTTTTTCTGTTTCTGATTTTCCTGCGCTGGATCTACTCACGATTTGGTTTGTTATTGTTTTGCTTGGGCTGCTGTTGTTGCTAGTTTTCTCATGTCCATTTTTAGCCATGGCTAAGTTTCCAGTTACCTCAAAAAACAAAACAAAAAAAGCGGGCCCGAAAACAATACTAAAACAAATAAGAAGCAATTGAAACTGGGACTTTGGTTTTCCTTTTTTTTGTTTATTTTTTTTTTATGGGGTGCTATGAGGGTTTCCCAGATTTGCCTGCTGCCATGTTGAGATGTCAAATTAATTTGACAAGATGACGATGTGCCAACAACAATTACAACAATTGCAATTGTCAATGTAATTGCAAGTGTGACGACAACAGCAGCAGCAGCAGCAGCAGCAGCAACAAAGGATGAGGATTGGTCAGGCGCAATGGAAAATCATTGACGGCCAAACTAATGAAAGCCATGCAAACATTTCCTCACGCCGCCAGCAACATTGACAACAGCAGCAACATGAGCAGCAGCAGCAACAGCGGCAACAGCAGCAACAGCAGCAACATGGGCAACAGCAGCAACCATGTTCGACAGCTGGGGGATGGATGGTCGCTGGATGGATGGGACATGGACCTGGACATGGACATGGACCTCTCCCCGTCCTCCACACCACCAAAAGTCCACTCCGAGGCAGCCAATCAATTTGTGCAGCAGGCAGCAGCAACACAAGCAGCAGCCAAATCAGCAAATAGCCTCAACAACTTGTCGAAAATCAAATGATGTGCCACCAACAGCAGGAAAGAAACAAAAAGAAATGAAAATAAAAGAAAAGAAAAAGCCACGATCATTTGTCGACTCCAAAAGTCTGGAGCTATGGAGCCATGGAGCTGAGGAGCCATGGAGCTGAGGAGCTGAAGAGCTGAGGAGATCATTGGAGCTGCTGGCACGTCCGCATCGCCGCTGTCTGTCTTTTCGGTCTCCAGCCTCCAATCTCCAGTTGCTGTTGGTTAGTTGGTGGCATGCGATTTATGGTTAGGCCAGGATCACATCGCTATCCCCATCGCAATCCATGGCCAGCTAATCTCGTATGCGTCAGAGTCACGCCGATCCCCCGATCTCTGGCAGATCGCTGGTTGGATCGCTGGCGAATTGCTCCTACCCCCTCCACACACACAAACGAAAGATTTATTGTCATGTCGGTTCCAGCTTGGAAGCTTGAAAGCTGGCAGCCACCATAGAGTTTGAGTAGTAGTAGCTCCACCTAAGCACGCATCCCATGCCATCCCAAGCATCCCAAGCAGCCGGCGAGAAGGAGTTGCAAAAGTTCAAAGGTGCCAATGCGTTGCTCCTCAGCGCCAAGCTGCCACAAACTACAGTAGCAATGGGTTCGACTAACAGTCGGGGAGCCCGAGTTGCTGGCGGAGAACTGCAGTTGGAGGTGGGGGTGGATGTGGGGGCGGGGTATTGGAGCCAGGGCCAGAGACAGAGACAGAACCACACTGGGCAAAATTATATAGACCTCGATGCTGTGATATTAGAGATAAATGTACACCGCCTCAAAACAATTGAATCTGACAGATTTTAAGAGAAGTAAACCAAACTTTCAGAGGTATGCCACTTCCAAATTGGTATCCAATTGATAAAATCATAAGCTCTAGATAAGCTCTTAGATAAATTGGGTCACCTTTACGCAAAACATAGCCATATAAAAAAAAATCAATATAAAAAAAACAGGAATAAACAAATTACCATTGAAATAAACACATATTTTATGCAGATTTCAAAAGAATTAAACCACAAACTTTTACAGATTAGACACTTTTGTAATTTCTCTCTTAAAATTTGGGTTCTAAATATGCAGTTTAGGGTCACCTTACTAATTTTAAATTTTCAATTAAGAAATGAAGTCAACATTAACCAACATTATAAACAAAATTGTAATTGGTTCTAAAAATGGAATTTAGGGTTACCTTTTTGCCAAACATTAAAATCCAAAATGTTTTTGCAGATTTATATTGATTATTAAACCAGGAGCTCTTAGGGGTCACTTAAGAATATAGGTTTTGGGTCACTTTTTACCAAATAAAATGTGTATAATATAATAGGCCTTTTCGGATGATTTTGTTTGCTAAATCGGCTTTTAGTTTTTGTGAGTGTAGAATCAGACCCAAAGGCAGGCCAGGCCAAGTCGTCATTTGTTTGTCTGCCGCCGCCCGCTGGGACGGACTGCTGATGGTGGAGCCGATGCTGACTGGTCTTGCCATGGATCCCAGATCCCATGGCTCCCTAGGGCAAGGGTAGCCCCGCTAGGACCCCCTAGGCCCCTTTAGCCCCTTTAGCCCCTCTATCGTCGCAATTCGCCGCCCCTGCGGATCATTTGTTTGTTGGACAATGGCAGCGCGTGAATTTATGCAGTGAAAAACTATTTGGTGACCCCGATGCTCGTCGCTCAGCTCCTTCTTTCCCCCTCCTACCTTTTTGGATTTTTTTTTTTCTTTCTTTTGGGCCAAACTGCAGCTACAAACTGCCACTGCAGAAGTCAGGGAGTTAGGAAGTCGGGGAACTGATCGGGTCAGGCTTATGCAATGCTAAGGGTCAATCAAGGGGGAAGGAAATGGGGGGTGTGAGGGGGGATTGGACACTTGGACTCAAGAGTTTTTGTCTGCAGATCTCGGAAAGTTAGTACAGTGCCACTGAGAACATTGGCTTTGGCTCTGGATAATCGTATATAGGGCCCACACTCATTTTTCCCTATAACTGATTGCCTTAAATTAGCCATCGTTAAATGCTAATTAAATCCATATATTCCACTTATAATAACTGTCATCACTGCATATTTATATGGTCATTTGTTAAAAATGTATTTAGCTCACAGCCGACTATTAAGGCAGACAGCTCTGTAATCACATGTAAACACAAACCCACAAAAAAAAAACAATTTAATCATTTTTAATATGTGGTATCGAAATAATTTATGATCATTTGCGGTTTTAGCAATATGTAAAAGGGTTCAACCTTTTCAAACCATGTTTTTAACTAAGGCATATTATTATTATACGAACCTCTTGATACTAATATTACGTTATTCTATTACAGGTCAGGGATCTGGTGGAGAAGTGCACATGCCCCTCGCAGTTTCCCATGGTCCGAGTGTCCGAGGGCAAATATCGCATTGGCGACACCAAAGTTCTCATCTTTGTGCGGGTGAGTATTGCACAACCAATTGAAATTGGCGCTAGATAAGCTAGATAATTCTACTGGCAGATCCTTCGTTCCCACGTGATGGTTCGAGTTGGTGGCGGCTGGGATACGCTCTCCCATTATCTGGACAAGCACGATCCGTGCCGCTGCCGTGCCCAACATCGCAGCTCCGTGGCCGCCCGTCTCGTTCCCCGCCAGTCCCCGAATCACAATCCCAGCAATGGCATCGAGCTCCATAAGGCCCAGGTGATATTCGAGAGGTGAGTCCCTTATGCCTAATCTTTCTATTTTAAAGTTGCATGGGAAAATTAATCGACCAACGTTTATCGTTAAAATCATTATTAATTTATTTATTTTAAAGACTTTATCCTTATACATACGTAACGTTTCTGATAATCATTTATGTTTCGTTTTGAAATATTTCAAAGATTTTGTCCTTGGTTTTAAGTGGTTTTTATTATGGGCGATTTAATCGAACATCGTTTATCGTTAAAATCATTGTGAACTTATCGTTAATTTTTAAAGATTTCATCCTTATGCTTACGTTTTGAGAATATTTTAAAGATTTCAACGTTATGCAGATTTTAAAAAGCCTCATTTATCGTAAAAATCATTGTGAACTTATCGATAATATTTCCAAGATTTCTTAAGCATTTACCTATCTTTATACCTTCTCCAGGTCACCGCCAGCAGCTCGCCGTGTTTTCAACAGCCCCAATTACAATGGTGGATCGGGAACGGGAACGGGAACAGTCACGGGAATGGGAGCAGGATCCTCGGCAACCGGCACAGGAGCACTGGGCGTGGCCCCGCCTCCTCCGATCCAGAACGGCCACAGTTTGTCACCCAATTCGGGAAAGTACCGCAGTCGCAGTCCGACGCCACAGCGTAAGTTTCTCAACCAGCAGACAAACGGAGGAGGCAGTGCATTTGCAACGGGATCCGGCCAGACGACAGGCACCACAGAATCCTCCAGCGGCCAGCTGCTCGGATCGCCCAGTCTGGCCAGGCGCTCCATGTCGCCAAGTCCTCGCCGGCTGATCGATATGCGCAAGAAGCAGAGCTCCCTGGACTCATACAGCAGTGGTCCCAAATCGCTGCCCGGCTACAGCTGCTCCTTGGAGGAGGCAACTGCAGGAGGAGGAGGAGCAGGAGTTCCGGTCGGATCGGCAGCAGGAATGGCCGGCACAGGAAACGGAGGGGGATCGGGCCAATCGGCGGAGCAAGGTGGTGCCAACAAGTTCGAGAATATCAGCGACAATGGCAGTGAGATCAGTGACGAAGGCTACCGCAGCCTGGGCGTCATCCAATCGGGTGCCCAAAAACGCGAGTCCCTGCACAGTCAGGCCTCCATCGAGGACGCTGAAGGCAATGGTGAGTGGTCAGACTTGCGCTACCCTTGGATAAGACATCTTCCTGGGCATTACAAATGGATGAATATTAAAGATATCCGTCCTGTCATTATCAAACAATTATTTCTATGGTCTAAGTTTTTTTTCTAAAAACTTATAATCAGGTATTACGTCATCATATACTTAGGTATTACTTTAAAATAGTGCTATTGGAATCCAACAACAACTGATATAATTAATACTTTTTTGGGATTTGTAGATTTTTAAATGTTTAAAAACACTTTTTAGAGCCTATAAAAATATTATATTATATTTTAAAGAAATTAACTTCGATTGAAAGAAAATATATATTTGTCTGATATACACGTTATATTAATTTAAAATTAAAATATAAAAGTATATATTTAAATTGAACGAATTATTTATACAAAAATTTCAGTTTTATAAAATATTTTGATAAATTAAAGAGGCAGAGTCTTATATTGTTTTTAATAATAATTATTAAGAACATTTTTTTTTAAGCTTATGAAATTATTTTAAATGTGTCGGATTAAATGGTTTTATGTACTTTTCTAGACCAAGAAATCAGAATTGAGTTAAGTACACTCAGAGAAAACACATGGTAAATTCTAATATTCATACTTGAAAATAGTTTCAGTTCGGATTTAACCCTAAACGGCATTGTTTTTAAATTTTTACATATTATTTTACATATTTAATTATATTGTGAAAATTAAAAGTTTTTGATTTATAAAATAAATTTATTTCATTTTAGATAACCACTTAAATATGTTTATAATTAATTTAGTATGTTTTAAATATATATATTTTTCTCTGGTTGTTGTTCCAAAAATGTAATCGTATTTTAATATACATGTATGTATATCATTATTTTTTCCAATCCGCAGCGCGTCTAGATCAGACCTCCAGTGACTCGCAGATCTCGCCCTCCGATGAGCCGGCGGAGAAGACAGCCGTGGATATTCTGGAAGAGCAGGATCTAAGCAGCCAGGACCGTGAGGACGAGCACGAGGACTACTCCGTGTGCGATGGCCCCCAATCCCTGCCGGCGATTCTCAGCGGCGGTGCCCACAAGCTAAATGATAAATTCGAGCAGTCCGGAGTCTTCATAACCGACGACGAGATCACCGTGGACATGGTGACCAAGGCCGAAGACGCATCGGTGACTCCAGTGGCTGGAATTCCCACTCCCAATCTCAGCAAGATTCCACGTTCACCACTGGCGCAACGTCGTCGCCGGAGCATCGATAATAGTACGTGCGGTGGTGCCGGCGGAAGTCTTCAGGATTTGACCAGCCGCTCGGGATTACCAGCTCCGGCTGCCTTTAGCCGTAAGCAGCCGGTTTATCGATCCGTGCGAACGCGAAACTCAACGGGAGCCACGACGAACACGCCCACTCCGATGGCGCCGCCCCGATCCCGTCAAGCCACCCAATTGCCCATGGTGCGCGATGTCACGAATACGTGGAGTGGCCGGGCCACTGGGGCACCGAAACGTCGACCTCCCTGCAACGCCGACACCTTTGTGGCGCCCACAAATGGACAAGGACTGGGGGCTGGATCCTTTGAGCGCAATGGCAAGGGACGCTCCTCGCAAATCCTCTACGACAGCAATGGTCGGCGGGTGAGGAGTGGAGCACCGGGATGCACCAGTTCGCTGACCACGTCGCCGGTGAAGAATCACGCCTCCTCACCGCTGGCCCAACAACTACTGGAGGCGGCCAGTAGCGCCAAGAACGATACCCAGATTCTGGAGAAGATGAAGTCACTGCTCTCACGCTATGCGGCTGGTAACCAAGCGAAAGCGGGAGCAACTGCAAATAAGATCAACAGTAATGGCAAGAAGACACCGGTCTACGAGGACTTCACCACGGCCTGGGTGCACAGCAATGGGAATCTGGAGCGATCGGAGAGCTGTTCGCCGCCGGCCAAGGCTCGATCCAAACGGAGCTCCGCCGCCAGTTCCATCGAGAGTAACAACTCAAATGTGGGAGCAGGAGCAGGGGGAACAGGAGGAGCAGGAGGAGCTGGAGCTGGAGCTGGAGGAGCAGGATCATCCAGTGTGGTATCGCCCAGGCGGGAGAGGGGCATGTCCAAGATCCCGGCGCCAGTGCGCCATCACACAGAGCTTTACTAGCAGCGCCGGAGGACGCCAAGCGTCCGGGTCCGTTTCCAAGCCAAGTCGAGGGTTTTTTAAAAACAAGCCTCCAAGCGAGCAGAGGAGCAAAACGACGAAGTGTCTGGGGATTGGGGGTAGTACATACATTAATGCATAAGATAGGGTTAGAGCCAAGCTGGAATTGTCGTGTGTGTGCGTGGAGAGCGGGAAAAGGATGAAGAATCAGGACAGAATCTGCAGAAGAATCAGAAGATGATCCACTAAAAAATGATGTAGAACCATTCAAAAGAAAGGGCAATCAAAAGAAAACCCCTATAATTCCATTAACTGAAAGGTGAAGAACTCTAGGAAATTGCGGAGTCATAAAGAAAACCATCTCAAAAGACAAAGAATCGGAGGTGATCCCACTCCAAAAAAGAAATCCAGGGGAAAGCCATAGACATAGGATACCCAAGACAGAATCAGGATCGGAAAAGTGTCGAGTGGAGAAAGTGAAAACTGAAACTGCCTCAAGGACAGACAGGTCAGAATCCCTAGCAGCCAGAGACCCCCAAGCATATCCCTCTTATAAACAGCTCTCTGTATGTAAGCTTTTCTTAGACTCAACTATACAAAAACCCTCTTTAATCGTCGTTATATAAGCTCCCGTATAACCACTTAATATACTACTTTTATGCGCAGGCTTCAATTTTCTTAAGCTTCATATTTCCAAAGTCAGTTATACATTTTTGTGACTCTATCGTATACGTGCATTTTCGTAACCCAAATCGAAAGCATTTGATTTGTATTTAAAGCGAGCGTATTAACGTAGTAAGATATGAATTTTGGGATACCCCCATTAAGCTTCGATCTGTGCTGATCTAGGGTAATGAATAAACCATATATACAATCCAAATTTGAGACTCGAGTAAAAATTTTAAATCAATTTTTTTCTAGGCCTAGAACAGGAATTTTAGATCTACACCAAAAGCCACAAAAGCAAAACAATATCGAATATATCTATTAAAAAAAGCATTAACACACACACACACAATTGCATACACATAGACGAAGCATATACATAGTTTTCTAGAAATTTTTAAAGTAAAACCAACCAAATTCATATTCAGATTCGATTCGTAGCGAAGCAGAATACATTTATTTTTGTACGCTTGACCAGAGAAACCGTCGGAGATCGTGGGATCTGGAAAGAAGAATAGCTTTTAGACAACTCGACTTTTACAGTATAGCTATATATATACAAGGAAGAGTGGATTCGATTAGAGATATATAGAAAGCATAGCTAGGAAATGAAGCGAACGCCCCCGCAAAACACCTCCGATAAGTGGGTGCTCCTTGGTCTGGGAACTCCAAAATCACGCTCTTCAAAACCACAAACCTGCACCACCAAAAACACCACACACACACACACCACACTAGGAAAACATACAGTGCGTTTCGGAACTGTAAGGCAGTTATAGGAAGTTTAGTTCGAATTTAATGACCGTTTAATCGCACTATATATTTAAAGACAAATTAGATAACTGTATCGAATTAATCGAAGAAATGCAAAATCAAAGCGATTCGATAGCAGCCCCAAAACGCATTGTAAATGACCAACAATACTTTATGACACACATAAAATATAAACACAAAACATGATAAAACGGTCACAAAAAAAAAGAAGAAAAAAAACTGAGAAACTATAGCTTTTGATGGGACATACGGATATCGTAGAGCGAACGATCGAACCATAGTGTAATTTTCAGAACTTTTTAAATTGCTACAACTATAAACCATACATATATATTGTATGATTATTATTTTTTTTTTCTTTAGCTTTAACAATGTTAACATATAGTTTAGTACATCGTACCTATGATCATAACTATATAGATTGTAAATTGTGTTTGTCTAATTGCCCCCATGTTGTATAGTTCTTATGTACTCGTAAAATCGGCCTTAATGTTCAGTCTGTCGATACCTTAAATATCAGTTTTATATTGATTTTTTTTTTTTTATTTTGTATTATTTCCTTTTGAATTTAAGTTGCGTTTTTTCAGCTTTTTATTGTACACCAAATGATACCAATTTATGTATAGAATCGAAATGGCGAAAAAGATCGCAACCAAAATAATTAATGATTAATTGTTTAACAATTAAATTGTTCCAATACACACACATACACACATAGACAAAAAATACCCTTACACATACACACCTGACCCGTGGTGAATTTATAATTATAGAGAATTAAGCAATTTGACCGATTTGCATGCCAAAAGGTTGATAACAATTCAAAGAGAGGAGGAGATTACACCACGGGTTCTCGAGCGCTGGCCATGATGAGCATTGCATCGCATCGCATCGCATATAATAAATATGTGTATTTGGATATATATCGCAAAACATATAAAGTGTATTTTAAATACAGCTAAAAGTGTAATTATCAATTCATTTCAAAAGCAAACTAACTATTACAAATGGAATAGATTAGACCGCAAGGGTGTACTCTAAGCGAACCAGCAGCATAATTGATTTTAATCACAAGAATTTAATTAATAAAAGCCTATATACAAATATATAAAAACGATTCAAACAATGGTTTGAGCTTAATACCCTCGCAGGGCTTTTATTTATCCACATATACAAAGCGTTCTGGAATCAAAGCAGAGCCTAAGTATTTAGCAATACATATAAAGTTCATTGGATAATGGGTAATGGGTTATAATATCTAAAGATCGCCGAGAGAATCCAATCCGCCGCCCGTCTCTTTTCCCAGCTTGGCCTTATCCTGACTCTCTGTCCAGGCCTTGGCAATCATTTGCTTCGTCTTCGTGTCACCGTCGTTGTACATCTTCTTCATGATGTTAACCAGCGCCGATTCCGGATTATCGCTATCCTTGCTCATTTCGGTGTCCTGCTTTTGCTTCAGCCGTTTCTGGATGGCGGTCAGCACGTCCCAGTTCTCGCCCTCCTTGGCCTTCTTCAAATAGATGGCCACCATGTCCGTCTTGATCTTCCGATAGCTCTTCTCCACATCAATCCCATGCAGCAGGTTGTTCACGCTCAGCCCAAAGTCCTTGCCCTGCAGATCGCGCACATGCAGTTGGAGTGAGTTTGTCGTGTAATTGACGGTCACATCCTCCTCCTTACAGCCCTGCACGCCGTTCAGCGTGATGAAGAGCTTCACGAACTTGGGGCTTTGGTCCCAGCCGTAGTCGGTCAGCTCGTGCAGATATCTAGGCGATCGAGAGGGAAAGGATAAGACTCCAGGCTTAAGCAATAGAAATGGCAGGGGTCTATAAATTTGCAGTCCCAAAAAAAGGCTAATCCGCATGTCATTACAAGATAATAATTAAATTCGAAAATATGGCAGTTTTAACAAAACTTGATTAAAAAAAATTTCGTATTTGGCTAGATATTGTCTATATGAATATATTCAAATCTCAGAACATAAAAACCTTAGGCAAAGGTACTAAAATTACAGTATTCTAAGAAAGTCAAAAGTCTTAAACTTGTACAGGGTATATTTGCTTTATCTAAAGAAGCCGATGTGTTTAAGAACAGAAACATATTACTTTAGGGGATCAGTAATGACAGTAATAGTAGGTAACAAACTTTTGACTTCAAATGAACAAATAAAACCAAACTACAAAAGATGTTAAGTTGGGATTCACTGCTTTGAATCCATACACAATGTATGTTACCCATATACTTTTGAGGGTCGTCCCGTGCCTTCCTTACTGACCAGACCAAACTTCTAGAAATTTCTGAACAAAGTTCAAGAAGTTTACAATGGATAAGGTTTAAGTATATAATGGATCGGGATATCCAGCAAAATTGGTTGAATATGCCTGAGCAACGTGACTTTTGAGATACGAATTGGGGACCCTCGTGGGTTTGAAATTCCCCTGCATTCCCCGGACCTGGAGCATCCCGGTGCTTACCTCTTGGCCTCGCTGGATCCCGCCGCCTGTCGCTCCGCCGCAATGCGAGCCTTCATCTCCAGGTTGACGATTTGCCGTTCCGCCTCCGCTTTTGCCGTGGTCAGCACGCCTTTTACGCGGGCGCTTTTGGCCTGCTCCAAAAAGGCCGCAAACTCGGCCACATCGCTTTTAAGCTGTTTTTCAGGTGGGGGAATCGTTTGTTAAATGATGGCACATCCGCTTTCCATTCAGACATACCTGTTCCAGGGACATATTGTCGGAATTACCAATAAAACAGAATGATTTCGGAGAACCGCAGAAGTTTCGAGCAATTCAATGACGCCGGCTCCCGCACTAAATGTCCTAAAACACGAATATCGCGTCAAGAGGATGAGCATATTGTGGGAAATTCTTCTTGTGGTATTTTCGGTATTATCGGTATTTTCTGTAGGCCGATTAACGATATTGTGTTTAATTGAAAAGTGCCATCTCTAAGCACAGCTGTTTCGTGGCCAACGTTTTCAGTTTGTTTTTATTTAAAATAATAGAATTTGATTTAAGAACAAAAACAAAAGCCAAAAAATAAAAAAACATTAAAGCTTAAAACAAATTTTTATTCGCTTAATGAAAACTAAATGTGGTTCGTTAAAATATATGAATGAGAAAATTTCATAAATGACAATTGAAAACCCAAAAAAAATCTTGCAAAATTAAATCTATGGCACACTTTTCACTTCCGAAAAAGAGATTTCCCGCCAAGGGAGTGTGACCAGTTGGGAACCGCAATACCGTTGCGGTATTTTCGGCGCAATTACAGCGAAGCACACTTATTTTTTATGGCCTCCGTCGTAGTCGAAAAAAAACCATCGATGGTACCGGCTGTACTGGAACTTAACCATCGATATTATCAATAGTGCCATCGATGGTTTGATACCAAATACCTCGCCACGACAATACGAGCCCAGTAAATGTGCTCTATCCAGGGAATCCACTCCTCATCAGCGGACGCTGCGCCACAGCCAGAGTTCCGGGATTAAAGGGCGGCGCAGCAGGCTTTGCTATTCCGTACTCCGGATTGGGAAAAGTAAAAGGCAACCAAGTGAGTAGGCCTGGCCGGATAGGTCAATGTGCCATTCATGAGGCAACAGTATGCCATTCATAATCCACTTTCCCAACTTTTCGGAACCCCTTTGGCTTTAGTTAATAACTACATTGGATTTAATTTAAATTATCCGCTTACTTCGCAGGCATATAAACCAAAATCAGTAAAGCTCCATACATATACCCTTTCAAGCCGATGCCCAGGATTTGTCTGCTTCTAAGATACCCAGTTAAAGCGCCGGATAATGGCCGAACGCGTCTTGTGCCAGGAGATGGCGACGCCAGGCGGCAATCACTATCGTCGCCCCAAATCGGGAACGGGGAGTCCCAATATGGTATACGCCAACGGGGGAGGATCCTGGCGAGCAGCTCCAAGGCAACAGCAAAGGCAGCAGCAGCAGCTGCAGCATCATCATCATCACCACCAGAAACCAACCCCTCATCAATCTTACAACAGTCCAGGAGCTGGGGGAAAAGGCGGCCTGGTCAGGCAGGAAGAGCAGCCGTTGCCGGATCCCACAGGAGCTGAACTATTGGGTTTGCCGGCCACCCCGCGAACCATTAAACAGGCGCGCAACAAAAGCGAAGGTGAGTTCAAGCATCCCAACTCCTATGTCCCAACTCCAGTAATCACAATACTCCACCTCCGTAGAAGCCATCAATGATCTCCTTGTGCGAATACCGTACATTGGCCAGCTGTTCGATGTGCACAGCCGGATTGGTAATGGAACCTTTAGCACGGTTCTACTGGGCACACTGCGGCGGGAATCGCATCTGCCGGACAGTCTGCGTCGCAAGTTTGCCATCAAACATCATATACCCACCAGTCATCCGGATAGGATAATGAAGGAGCTGCAGTGCATGACCAAAATGGGGTAGGTCCTCCAGTTACACGTATCCCATATTATCCCTAGCATCCTTACTGTATCCCCTGATATGTCTGCTATGTGTACACCCACGCTCTTTCGTCCTCGCCTGCGTCAAACACCGTTAAACGACGTCAGCCGGTAGCCGCTCCATCTACGTCATTGCAATTTATTTCGCCGCACGAACGAGCGAGATGGAGAGACTGTGGCGTTCGTTTATTGCACTTTCACACGCCATTCACGTGCCCATTTACAGTTACATCGAAGCCCTCCCTGTCTCTCGCTCTCTCTCTCTCTTTCTCTGCACAGCAAAAAATTCCCTTCTATTTATATATATATATTTACATTTTTCACATTTTGATGTGCGAATAATGTCGAACCTAGATAAATTCCACATTTGTTTACGTGAAATAGCATCTCCCTTTGCACGGAAAAAAATCAAATATATATGCTTAAGATAAATAGATACATTTTTATATTTTTACGCTATCTTTTTTAGATGAATAATATTATTTGAAGATAAATTATACATTTGTAAAATTGTATGGTAGCAAAGCGTTTTTATTTCACTTTAAAAAACTAAATCGTAGAGCATCTGACTCCCGCGGTTAGAACCCAATTTATGTATTTTATCAGCCTTGCAAATATTGTTTTTAAATATACATATGTATTTCTGTATAATCAATATGTTTGTAAACATACACTTAATCTATTTGACATGCTGATAATATCATAAAATTTTTATCATATTCTATAAAAATTTGTTTTCTGTGTGGCAGTTTTACTGTTTGTTTACATCACACATGCGTGGTTTCGAGTACAGACACTCGCATATCCTGCAATCCCAGCCGTCTGTTATCGATTGCCATTCCCTGCCCGCCAGTCGATTAGATTAGGCGCAGTAGTCGAAATCCGAATTCAAATCGGTTCAATACCGCCTCGAACCGGCGGAGTTAGGGTATCGTCGTCAGCCGGCTGTATAATTCACCCTCTCGAAAAAGAAAAAAATAAAGAGAGGGAAAGAAAGTGGGCAGTTTGTGTAGGCGGCTTTGCGTGTTTGACATTAGCCGGCTGCCCGGCTGCCCCCTGATTACCCATCTTTTGCCCCTTGAAGACCCATTTGCCATTTGCCTGCTGCGATTTTGTGTCTACTCAAGCAATTTGCGCAAATTCTTCAGACCCAATTGCGTCACAGCCGACGATAATTATGACTGGGCCATGCCGAGTGCTCCCTCACGTATTCACATATGCCGTATACCATATTCCGTATGGCTATCGCCCAGTTCGCAACTCGCATATTCCACATCGCCCATCGCTCACCTTTCATAAGTGTGCTAAGCGGTTGGCTAAAAGATAAGCTAAACAAAACAAGTGGTTAGCAAAAGGCAATTCATAGCTGTTCCTGCTTAAGCAAAAGGCGGTGTTCATCATGGAAAGGAAGCATAAAAAAGGTTATTTAAATAATTTCTAGTTTCAATAAGTAATGTTCATTAATAATTATTTTAAAGTTCTTTAAAAAGACTTACATTATTTTGTGCAAAGGCCGATGAAAACGTAACCAAAAAAAAAAAACCAAAATATTTTAAAATAACTAGGCTACATTTTTAAAACATTTTCCGAATTTCAGAATTTAAACTTGTTTTTTTTTTTAATTAATTTAGACAAGAATACGTTTTTTTTAAGTAAATTTTGACTTGAAATAGCTAAGAGGCTAGACATCACTGGTTCTGAGTGTGACGTCGAAGCACCTCTCTCTTTTTATACCTCTCTCTCTCTTTTACATACAGACTTAGTGGGCGGATGTGTGGAGGTGTCTCTGTTGTTGTTGTTTACCCACAAGTAACGTAAGGAAACAAGAAGTAGAGGAAGCTGGTTTGAAATAATCCGGCTGTCTTATTTAATCAATCCCAAAGCAGGATTAGTTTAATCGGAATGTTTTGGAAAATAAATTTGTCTTCGTTATTTTTAATTATAACGATTGAGTGTATGTACTATTTAGTTTGTTTACCATATAAACTATTTACCTTTAAGACTAGAAAATAATTAATTTCAAAGTTAAAGCCCTTCAAAACTCAGGAGGAGTATTATCTAATTTAAATAAAAATAGCGTCACCAATTTTCAAACTCCAGAACATTGTTAAATCAATATGAATTTGAAATTTAGTATAATGGGCTTAGTAACAGAAGTCCGGGTTCAACTCCCACTGCTGGCCAATGAATTTAAAGAAATTTTTTTAAGTCTAAAATAAAATAGTTTCTACTGAATATTTATTTTTTGAGTATTTATTTTCTGAGTATTTATTTTCTGATTCTTTATTTTCCAGGGGGACGGAGAATGTGGTGGGCATCCACTGCTGCCTGCGATGCGACGCCTCCGCCGCTTTTGTGATGCCCTACATGGCTCATGACCGATTCCATGACTTTTACACGCGGATGGACGTGTCTGAGATTCGATTATATATGCGCAATCTACTGGTGGCCCTGCGACATGTCCATAAGTTCGATGTCATCCATCGCGACGTGAAGCCTAGTAACTTTCTCTATAATCGTCGCCGTCGTGAGTTTCTCCTAGTGGACTTTGGCCTGGCCCAACATGTAAATCCTCCGGTTATGGGTTCTTCTGGGACCGTCGCCTCCTCCGCTGCCTACAACAACAACAACAACAGCAAGCGACCACGTGAGCGGGAAACAACGGAGGCACTGCAGCAAAGTGCACCAGCGGATGCAGGTTTGGGTGGCGCTGTAAAGCGTATGCGTTTGCACGAGGAATCCTCCAAGATGCCCCTGAAACCGGTAAACGATATTGCCCAAAGCGAATTGCAGCAGCCAGCAGTAGATGGCTCCAATCTTGGCCAGCAACAGCCTGTGCAGCAGCAGCAGCAGCATCAGCAGGCACAAGCGCAGATGGATCAAGCAGCATCCACCGCATCCGGGAGCAAGTACAATACGAATCGAAATGCCTCGGGAGCGGCGGCCAACAGTGCCAAATGCTTCTGCTTCGCCAATCCCTCGGTTTGCCTCAACTGTCTGATGAAGAAAGAGGTGCACGCCTCCAGGGCAGGAACACCTGGCTATCGACCGCCTGAGGTATTGCTCAAATATCCAGATCAGACCACCGCCGTGGATGTTTGGGCGGCTGGTGTGATTTTCCTCTCGATCATGTCGTCCGTGTATCCGTTTTTTAAGGCCCCCAATGATTTCATTGCCCTGGCCGAGATTGTCACCATATTCGGGGATCAGGCCATAAGGAAAACGGCTTTGGCCTTGGAGCGCATGATTACATTGAGTCAGAGGTCCAGGCCACTTAATCTTCGCAAGTTGTGCCTGCGCTTTCGCCATCGATCCGTTTTCGCTGATGCCAAGCTCCTGAAGAGCCACGAATCTGTGGATGGAAAGTGCGAGGTGTGCAGGAACTGTGATCAGTACTTCTTTAACTGCCTCTGCGAGGATAGCGAGTACTTGACGGAGCCCCTGGATGCCTACGAATGTTTTCCGGCCAGCGCCTATGATTTGCTGCATCGCCTGCTAGAGATTAATCCACACAAGCGCATCACCGCTGATGAGGCACTGCAGCATCCGTTTTTCACGGCCGCCGAAGAGGCAGAACAGGCGGCGACGGATCAGGATCAGGTGGCAAATGGAACACCACGCAAGGTGCGACGGCAAAGGTATCACAATCACAAGACGGTGCCCGCCACTCCAGAGCAGCTGAAGCAACAGGTGGCCCTCGACCTGCAGCAATCGGCCATCAACAAACTGTGAAACTAGTCCTCATACATTACACATACACCACCCAGTCTCGTCATTTGTATATAAAATATAACCGAATCACATATCACACGATTGTATATAGATAATTCAACACATCCGAGCACATCTCATATGCACCCAAAAAACTCGTCCAGTGTACAGTGTCCAAGTGCCCAGCTCGGCCGCATCTACTTACCTCAAGCTGCAGGAAGAAAACCAAATGAAGCACTCAATCCACATATATTTATAGAAAACGTTTCAATCATGAACAATAGCCAAGAATACCAAAAAAAAAGAAGGAAAAGAAAAGAGAATGATTATGAATTATGGCCGCAAGGCTTGAAAAAATTGTAAAGTTAAGATCCGCAAAGGCAACCCAAGTGCATGGCCACCGAGCAGTGGCAGAAATTCTGCACTATCCATCAAGTTGAATAGTTCGAATAGTCTTAGCTAACCTAAGTATAATGTATTGTATATCAGAAAACCATGTGAAAGGAGATATATAAAGAAGCAAAAATATATTTATACAATGAAGTATGAGACCTAGTTCCTGAATCCAGAACTGACATATAGAAAGGGGTTTTAACAATTACCAAAAATTGGGACGAATCTAAAAACCAAGATTTAAACGCAGATTATAGATATTAAGCCACAATACGTTAAATTTAAACTACATCGAAATCGAATGTCTGTACAAAAAGTTATGAACTTAAAATTTCAGGTTTTCTCACTTTTTTGCAAAACAATTTTTTGGAAAATTTAGAAAGGGGTTACATCATAAAAATGACAAAAATAATACGAAACTACAACCCAAGATTTAAATGCAGATTTTTAGATACCTTAGCCACAAGACATTAAAGATATACCACATCCAAATCGAATGTCTGTAAGAAAAGTTATGGAATTAAAACTGGCGGTGATTAGTCAGTTTTTCGCAAAGCCATTTTTTTGAGAATTTAGAAAGGGGTTACATCATAAAAGTGACAAAAATTTAAAACGAAACTACAACCCAAGATTTAAATGCAGATTTTTAGATACCTTAGCCACAAGACTTTAAAGATATACCACATCCAAATGAGATGTCTGTAAGAAAAGTTATGGAATTAAAACTGGAGGTGTTTAGTCAGTTTTCTGCAAAGCCATTTTTTTTAAACTTAGAAAGGGGTTACATCATAAAAATTACAAAAATTTAAAACGAAACTACAACCCAAGATTTAAATGCAGATTTTTAGATACCTTAGCCACAAGACATTAAAGATATACCACATCCAAATCGAATGTCTGGAAAAAAAGTTATGGAACTAAAACTAGAGGTGATTAGTCAGTTTTCCGCAAAGCCAATTTTTTGAAAATTTAGAAATTTGTCATAAAAATGACAAAAATTTAAAACGAAACTACAACCCAAGATTTAAAGCAGATTTTAGATACCTTAGCCACAAGACATTAAAGATATACCACATCCAAATCGAATGTCTGGAAAAAAAGTTATGGAATTAAAACTGGAGGTGATTAGTCAGTTTTCCGCAAAGCCATTTTTTTTGAAATTTAGAAAGGGGTTACATCATAAAATGACAAAAATTTAAAACGAAACTACAACCCAAGATTTAAATGCAGATTTTTAGATACCTTAGCCACAAGACTTTAAAGATATACCACATCCAAATCGAGATGTCTGTAAGAAAAGTTATGGAATTAAAACTGGAGGTGATTTAGTCAGTTTTCTGCAAAGCCATTTTTTTGAAATTTAGAAAGGGGTTACATCATAAAAATGACAAAAATTTAAAACGAAACTACAACCCAAGATTTAAATGCAGATTTTTAGATACCTTAGCCACAAGACTTTAAAGATATACCACATCCAAATCGAATGTCTGTAAGAAAAGTTATGGAATTAAAACTGGAGGTGATTAGTCAGTTTTCCTGCAAAGCCATTTTTTTGAAAATTTAGAAAGGGGTTACATCATAAAAATGACAAAAATTTAAAACGAAACTACAACCCAAGATTTAAATGCAGATTTTTAGATACCTTAGCCACAAGACATTAAAGATATACCACATCCAAATCGAATGTCTGTAAGAAAAGTTATGGAATTAAAACTGGAGGTGATTAGTCAGTTTTCCGCAAAGCCATTTTTTTGAGAATTTAGAAAGGGGTTACATCATAAAATTGACAAAAATTTAAAACGAAACTACAACCCAAGATTTAAATGCAGATTTTTAGATACCTTAGCCACAAGACTTTAAAGATATACCACATCCAAATCGAATGTCTGTAAGAAAAGTTATGGAATTAAAACTGGAGGTGTTTAGTCAGTTTTCTGCAAAGCCATTTTTTTTTAAATTTAGAAAGGGGTTACATCATAAAAATGACAAAAATTAAAACGAAACTACAACCCAAGATTTAAATGCAGATTTTTAGATACCTTAGCCACAAGACATTAAAGATATACCACATCTAAATCGAATGTCTGTAAGAAAAGTTATGGAATTAAAACTGGAGGTGATTAGTCAGTCTTCCGCAAAGCCAATTTTTTTAAAATTTAGAAAGGGGTTACATCATAAAAATGACAAAAATTTAAAACGAAACTACAACCCAAGATTTAAATGCAGATTTTTAGATACCTTAGCCACAAGACTTTAAAGATATACCACAACCAAATGGGATGTCTGTAAGAAAAGTTATGGAATTAAAACTGGAGGTGTTTAGTCAGTTTTCCGCAAAGCCATTTTTTTGAGAATTTAGAAAGGGGTTACATCATAAAATGACAAAAATTTAAAACGAAACTACAACCCAAGATTTAAATGCAGATTTTTAGATACCTTAGCCACAAGACATTAAAGATATACCACATCCAAATCGAATGTCTGGAAAAAAAGTTATGGAATTAAAACTGGAGGTGTTAGTCAGTTTTCTGCAAAGCCATTTTTTTTAAAATTTAGAAAGGGGTTACATCATAAAAATGACAAAAATTGAAAACGAAACTACAACCCAAGATTTAAATGCAGATTTTTAGATACCTTAGCCACAAGACATTAAAGATATACCACATCTAAATCGAATGTCTGTAAGAAAAGTTATGGAATTAAAATTGAGGTGATTAGTCAGTCTTCCGCAAAGCCAATTTTTTTAAAATTTAGAAAGGGGTTACATCATAAAAATGACAAAAATTTAAAACGAAACTACAACCCAAGATTTAAATGCAGATTTTTAGATACCTTAGCCACAAGACATTAAAGATATACCACATCCAAATCGAATGTCTGTAAGAAAAGTTATGGAACTAAAACTGGAGGTGACTAGTATGTTTTCCGCAAAGCCATTTTTTTGAGAATTTAGAAAGGGGTTACATCATAAAAATGACAAAAATTTAAAACGAAACTACAACCCAAGATTTAAATGCAGATTTTTAGATACCTTAGCCACAAGACTTTAAAGATATACCACAACCAAATGGGATGTCTGTAAGAAAAGTTATGGAATTAAAACTGGAGGTGACTAGTCAGTTTTCTGCAAAGCCATTTTTTTTTTAAATTTAGAAAGGGGTTACATCATAAAAATGACTAAAATCTAAAACGAAACTACAACCCAAGATTTAAATGCAGATTTTTAGATACCTTAGCCACAAGACTTTAAAGATATACCACATCCAAATGGGATGTCTGTAAGAAAAGTTATGGAATTAAAACTGGAGGTGTTTAGTCAGTTTTCTGCAAAGCCACTTTTTTGTAAATTTAGAAAGGGGTAACATCATAAAAATAACAAAAATTTAAAACGAAACTACAACCCAAGATTTATATGCACATTTTTAGATACCTTAGCCACAAGACTTTAAAGATATACCACATCCAAATGTGATGTCTGTAAGAAAAGTTATGGAATTAAAACTGGAGGTGTTTAGTCAGTTTTCTGCAAAGCCACTTTTTTGTAAATTTAGAAAGGAGTTACATCATAAAAATGACAAAAAATTAAAACGAAACTACAACCCAAGATTTAAATGCAGATTTTTAGATACCTTAGCCACAAGACTTTAAAGATATACCACATCCAAATCGAATGTCTGTAAGAAAAGTTATGGAATTAAAACTGGAGGTGATTAGTCAGTTTTCCGCAAAGCCAATTTTTTGAAAATTTAGAAAGGGGTTACATCGTAAAAATGACAAAAATTTAAAACGAAACTACAACCCAAGATTTAAATGCAGATTTTTAGATACCTTAGCCACAAGACTTTAAAGATATACCACATCCAAATGGGTTGTCCGTAAGAAAAGTTATGGAATTAAAACTGGAGGTGTTTAGTCAGTTTTCTGCAAAGCCATTTTTTTTTAACTCTAAGTTAAGTGGTTACATCATAAAAATTACAAAAATTTAAAACGAAACTACAACTTAAAATTTAATTGCAGATTTTTAGATACCTTAGCCACAAGACATTAAAGATATACCACATCCAAATCGAATGTCTGTAAGAAAAGTTATGGAATTAAAACTGGAGGTGTTTAGTAATTTTTCCGCAAAGCCATTTTTTTGAAAATTTAGAAAGGGGTTACATCATAAAAATGACAAAAATTTAAAACGAAACTACAACCCAAGATTTTAATGCAGATTTTTAGATACTTTAGCCACAAGAATTTAAAGATATACCACATCCAAATCGAATGTCTGTAAGAAAAGTTATGGAATTAAAACTGGAGGTGATTAGTCAGTTTTCCGCAAAGCCAATTTTTTTGAAAATTTAGAAAGGGGTTACATCATAAAAATGACAAAAATTTAAAACGAAACTACAACCCAAGATTTAAATGCAAATTTTTAGATACCTTAGCCACAGGACATTAAAGATATACCACATCCAAATCGAATGTCTGTAAGAAAAGTTATGGAATTAAAACTGGAGGTGATTAGTCAGTTTTCCGCAAAGCCATTTTTTTGAGAATTTAGAAAGGGGTTACATCATAAAAATGACAAAAATTTAAAACGAAACTACAACCCAAGATTTAAATGCAGATTTTTAGATACCTTAGCCACAAGACATTAACGATATACCACATTCAAATCGAATGTCTGTAAGAAAAGTTATGGAATTAAAACTGGAGGTGTTTAGTCAGTTATCTGTAAAGCCTTTTTTTTTAATATTTAGAAAGGGGTTACATCATAAAAATGACAAAAATTTAAAACGAAACTACAACTTAAAATTTAATTGCAGATTTTTAGATACCTTAGCCACAAGACTTTAAAGATATACCACATCCAAATGGGATGTCTGTAAGAAAAGTTATGGAATTAAAACTGGAGGTGTTTAGTCAGTTTTCTGCAAAACAAATTTTTGGAAAATTTAGAAAGGGGTTACATCATAAAAATGACAAAAATTTAAAACGAAACTACAACCCAAGATTTAAATGCAGATTTTTAGATACCTTAGCCACAGGACATTAAAGATATACCACATCCAAATCGAATGTCTGTAAGAAAAGTTATGGAATTAAAACTGGAGGTGATTAGTCAGTTTTCCGCAAAGCCATTTTTTTGAGAATTTAGAAAGGGGTTACATCATAAAAATGACAAAAATTTAAAACGAAACTACAACCCAAGATTTAAATGCAGATTTTTAGATACCTTAGCCACAAGACATTAAAGATATATCACATCCAAATGAGATGTCTGTAAGAAAAGTTATGGAATTAAAACTGGAGGTGTTTAGTCAGTTTTCTGCAAAGCCATTTTTTTTTAAACTTAGAAAGGGGTTACATCATAAAAATGACAAAAATTTAAAACGAAACTACAACCCAAGATTTAAATGCAGATTTTTAGATACCTTAGCCACAAGACTTTAAAGATATACCACATCCAAATCGAATGTCTGTAAGAAAAGTTATGGAATTAAAACTGGAGGTGATTAGTCAGTTTTCCGCAAAGCCAATTTTTTGAAAATTTAGAAAGGGGTTACATCGTAAAAATGACAAAAATTTAAAACGAAACTACAACCCAAGATTTAAAAGCAGATTTTTAGATACCTTAGCCACAAGACTTTAAAGATATACCACATCCAAATGGGTTGTCCGTAAGAAAAGTTATGGAATTAAAACTGGAGGTGTTTAGTCAGTTTTCTGCAAAGCCATTTTTTTTTAACTCTAAGTTAAGTGGTTACATCATAAAAATTACAAAAATTTAAAACGAAACTACAACTTAAAATTTAATTGCAGATTTTTAGATACCTTAGCCACAAGACATTAAAGATATACCACATCCAAATCGAATGTCTGTAAGAAAAGTTATGGAATTAAAATTGGAGGTGTTTAGTAATTTTTCCGCAAAGCCATTTTTTTGAAAATTTAGAAAGGGGTTACATCATAAAAATGACAAAAATTTAAAACGAAACTACAACCCAAGATTTTAATGCAGATTTTTAGATACTTTAGCCACAAGAATTTAAAGATATACCACATCCAAATCGAATGTCTGTAAGAAAAGTTATGGAATTAAAACTGGAGGTGATTAGTCAGTTTTCCGCAAAGCCAATTTTTTGAAAATTTAGAAAGGGGTTACATCATAAAAATGACAAAAATTTAAAACGAAACTACAACCCAAGATTTAAATGCAAATTTTTAGATACCTTAGCCACAGGACATTAAAGATATACCACATCCAAATCGAATGTCTGTAAGAAAAGTTATGGAATTAAAACTGGAGGTGATTAGTCAGTTTTCCGCAAAGCCAATTTTTTGAAAATTTAGAAAGGGGTTACATCATAAAAATGACAAAAATTTAAAACGAAACTACAACCCAAGATTTAAATGCAGATTTTTAGATACCTTAGCCACAAGACATTAACGATATACCACATTCAAATCGAATGTCTGTAAGAAAAGTTATGGAATTAAAACTGGAGGTGTTTAGTCAGTTATCTGTAAAGCCTTTTTTTTTAATATTTAGAAAGGGGTTACATCATAAAAATGACAAAAATTTAAAACGAAACTACAACTTAAAATTTAATTGCAGATTTTTAGATACCTTAGCCACAAGACTTTAAAGATATACCACATCCAAATGGGATGTCTGTAAGAAAAGTTATGGAATTAAAACTGGAGGTGTTTAGTCAGTTTTCTGCAAAACAAATTTTTGGAAAATTTAGAAAGGGGTTACATCATAAAATGACAAAAATTTAAAACGAAACTACAACCCAAGATTTAAATGCAGATTTTTAGATACCTTAGCCACAGGACATTAAAGATATACCACATCCAAATCGAATGTCTGTAAGAAAAGTTATGGAATTAAAACTGGAGGTGATTAGTCAGTTTTCCGCAAAGCCATTTTTTTGAGAATTTAGAAAGGGGTTACATCATAAAAATGACAAAAATTTAAAACGAAACTACAACCCAAGATTTAAATGCAGATTTTTAGATACCTTAGCCACAAGACATTAAAGATATATCACATCCAAATGAGATGTCTGTAAGAAAAGTTATGGAATTAAAACTGGAGGTGTTTAGTCAGTTTTCTGCAAAGCCATTTTTTTTTTAAACTTAGAAAGGGGTTACATCATAAAAATGACAAAAATTTAAAACGAAACTACAACCCAAGATTTAAATGCAGATTTTTAGATACCTTAGCCACAAGACTTTAAAGATATACCACATCCAAATGGGTTGTCCGTAAGAAAAGTTATGGAATTAAAACTGGAGGTGTTTAGTCAGTTTTCTGCAAAGCCATTTTTTTGAGAATTTAGAAAGGGGTTACATCATAAAAATGACAAAAATTTAAAACGAAACTACAACCCAAGATTTAAATGCAGATTTTTAGATACCTTAGCCACAAGACTTTAAAGATATACCACATCCAAATGGGATGTCTGTAAGAAAAGTTATGGAATTAAAACTGGAGGTGATTAGTCAGTTTTCTGCAAAGCCATTTTTTTTTTTAAATTTAGAAAGGGGTTATATCATAAAAATTACAAAAATTTAAAACGAAACTACAACCCAAGATTTAAATGCAGATTTTTAGATACCTTAGCCACAAGACATTAAAGATATACCACATCCAAATCGAATGTCTGTAAGAAAAGTTATGGAATTAAAACTGGAGGTGATTAGTCGGTTTTCCGCAAAGCCATTTTTTTGAAAATTTAGAAAGGGGTAACATCATAAAAATAACAAAAATTGAAAGCGAAACTACAACCCAAGATTTATATGCACATTTTTAGATAACTTAGCCACAAGACTTTAAAGATATACCACATCCAAATGGGATGTCTGTAAGAAAAGTTATGGAATTAAAACTGGAGGTGTTTAGTCAGTTTTCTGCAAAGCCACTTTTTTGTAAATTTAGAAAGGAGTTACATCATAAAATGACAAAAAAATAAAAACGAAACTACAACCCAAGATTTAAATGCAGATTTTGAGATACCTTAGCCACAAGACTTTAAAGATATACCACATCCAAATCGAATGTCTGTTAGAAAAGTTATGGAATTAAAACTGGAGGTGATTAGTCAGTTTTCCGCAAAGCCATTTTTTGAAAATTTAGAAAGGGGTTACATCATAAAATTACAAAAATTTAAAACGAAATTACAACCCAAGATTTAAATGCAGATTTTTGACTACCTTAGCCACAAGACTTTAAAGATATACCATATATAAATCGAATGTCTGTAAGAAAAGTTATGGAATTAAAACTGGAGGTGATTAGTCAGTTTTCCGCAAAGCCATTTTTTTAAAATTTAGAAAGGGGTTACATCATAAAAATGACAAAAATGCAGATTTTTATATACCTTAGCCACAAGACTTTAAAGATATACCACATCCAAATGGGATGTCTGTAAGAAAAGTTATGGAATTAAAACTGGAGGTGTTTAGTCAGTTTTCTGCAAAGCCATTTTTTTTGAAAATTTAGAAGTTGGTTACATCATAAAAATGACAAAAATTTAAAACGAAATTACAACCCAAGATTTAAATGCAGATTTTTGACTACCTTAGCCACAAGACTTTAAAGATATACCATATATAAATCGAATGTCTGTAAGAAAAGTTATGGAATTAAAACTGGAGGTGATTAGTCAGTTTTCCGCAAAGCCATTTTTTTTAAAATTTAGAAAGGGGTTACATCATAAAAATGACAAAAATGCAGATTTTTATATACCTTAGCCACAAGACTTTAAAGATATACCACATCCAAATGGGATGTCTGTAAGAAAAGTTATGGAATTAAAACTGGAGGTGTTTAGTCAGTTTTCTGCAAAGCCAATTTTTTGTAAATTTAGAAAGGAGTTACATCATAAAAATGACAACAATTTAGAACAAAACTACAACCCAAGATTTATATGCACATTTTTAGATACCTTAGCCACAAGACTTTAAAGATATACCACATCCAAATGGGATGTCTGTAAGAAAAGTTATGGAATTAAAACTGGAGGTGTTTAGTCAGTTTTCTGCAAAGCCACTTTTTTGTAAATTTAGAAAGGAGTTACATCATAAAAATGACAAAAAAATAAAAACGAAACTACAACCAAAGATTTAAATGCAGATTTTTAGATACCTTAGCCACAAGACTTTAAAAATATACCACATCCAAATGGGATGTCTGTAAGAAAAGTTATGGAATTAAAACTGGAGGTAATTAGTCAGTTTTCTGCAAAGCCATTTTTTTGAAAATCTAGAAAGGGGTTACATCATAAAAATGACAAAAATCTAAAACGAAACTACAACCCAAGATTTATATGCGCATTTTTAGATACCTTAGCCACAAGACTTAAAAAGATATACCACATCCAAATGGGATGTCTGTAAGAAAAGTTATGGAATTAAAACTGGAGGTGTTTAGTCAGTTTTCTGCAAAGCCACTTTTTTGTAAATTTAGAAAGGAGTTACATCATAAAAATGACAAAAAAATAAAAACGAAACTACAACCCAAGATTTAAATGCAGATTTTAGATACCTTAGCCACAAGACTTTAAAGATATACCACATCCAAATCGAATGTCTGTTAGAAAAGTTATGGAATTAAAACTGGAGGTGATTAGTCGGTTTTCCGCAAAGCCATTTTTTTGAAAATTTAGAAAGGGGTTACATCATAAAAATGACTAAAATCTAAAACGAAACTACAACCCAAGATTTATATGCACATTTTTAGATACCTTAGCCACAAGACTTTAAAGAAATACCACATCCAAATGGGATGTCTGTAAGAAAAGTTATGGAATTAAAACTGGAGGTGATTAGTCGGTTTTCCGCAAAGCCATTTTTTTGAAAATTTAGAAAGGGGTAACATCATAAAAATAACAAAAATTGAAAGCGAAACTACAACCCAAGATTTATATGCACATTTTTAGATAACTTAGCCACAAGACTTTAAAGATATACCACATCCAAATGGGATGTCTGTAAGAAAAGTTATGGAATTAAAACTGGAGGTGTTTAGTCAGTTTTCTGCAAAGCCACTTTTTTGTAAATTTAGAAAGGAGTTACATCATAAAAATGACAAAAAAATAAAAACGAAACTACAACCCAAGATTTAAATGCAGATTTTGAGATACCTTAGCCACAAGACTTTAAAGATATACCACATCCAAATCGAATGTCTGTTAGAAAAGTTATGGAATTAAAACTGGAGGTGATTAGTCAGTTTTCCGCAAAGCCATTTTTTTGAAAATTTAGAAAGGGGTTACATCATAAAAATTACAAAAATTTAAAACGAAACTACAACTCAAGATTTAATTGCAGATTTTTAGATACCTTAGCTACAAGACATTAAAGATATACCACATCCAAATCGAATGTCTGTAAGGAAAGTTATTGAATTAAAACTGGAGGTGGTTAGTCAGTTTTCCGCAAAGCCATTTTTTTGAAAATTTAGAAAGGGGTTACATCATAAAAATGACTAAAATCTAAAACGAAACTACAACCCAAGATTGAAATGCAGATTTTTAGATACCTTAGCCACAAGACTTTAAAGAAATACCACATCCAAATGGGATGTCTGTAAGAAAAGTTATGGAATTAAAACTGGAGGTGATAAGTCGGTTTTCCGCAAAGCCATTTTTTTGAAAATTTAGAGAGGGGTTACATCATAAAAATGACAAAAACTTAAAACGAAACTACAACCCAAGATTTAAATGCAGATTTTTAGATACCTTAGCCAAAAGACTTTAAAGATATACCACATCTAAATCAAATGTCTGTAAGAAAAGTTATGGAATTAAAACTGGAGGTGTTTAGTCAGTTTTCTGCAAAGCCATTTTTTTTAAATTTAGAAAGGGGTTACATCATAAAAATTACAAAAAATTTAAATCGAAACTACAACTCAAGATTTAATTGCAGGTTTTTAGATACCTTAGCCACAAGACATTTAAGATATACCACATCCAAATCGAATGTCTGTAAGAAAAGTTATGGAATTAAAACTGGTGGTGATTAGTCAGTTTTCCGCAAAGCCATTTTTTTGAGAATTTAGAAAGGGGTTACATCATAAAAATGACAAAAATTTAAAACGAAACTACAACCAAAGATTTAAATGCAGATTTTTAGATACCTTAGCAACAAGACTTTAAAGATATACCACATCCAAATTGAATGTCTGTAAGAAAACTTATGGAATTAAAACTGGAGGTGATTAGTCAGTTTTCTGCAAAACCATTTTTTTGAAAATTTAGAAAGGGGTTACATCATAAAAATTACAAAAATGCAGATTTTTAGATACCTTAGCCACAAGACTTTAAAGATATATCATAAAAATGACAAAAATCTAAAACGAAACTACAACCCAAGATTTAAATGCAGATTTTTAGATACCTTAGCAACAAGACTTTAAAGATATACCACATCCAAATCGAATGTCTGTAAGAAAAGTTATGGAATTAAAACTGGAGGTGATTAGTCAGTTTTCCGCAAAGCCATTTTTTTGAGAATTTAGAAAGGGGTTACATCATAAAAATGACAAAAATTTAAAACGAAACTACAACCAAAGATTTAAATGCAGATTTTTAGATACCTTAGCAACAAGACTTTAAAGATATACCACATCCAAATTGAATGTCTGTAAGAAAACTTATGGAATTAAAACTGGAGGTGATTAGTCAGTTTTCTGCAAAGCCATTTTTTTGAAAATTTAGAAAGGGGTTACATCATAAAAATTACAAAAATGCAGATTTTTAGATACCTTAGCCACAAGACTTTAAAGATATACCACATACAAATCGAATGTCTGTAAGAAAAGTTATGGAATTAAAACTGGAGGTGATTAGTCAGTTTTCCGCAAAGCCATTTTTTTGAAAATTTAGAAAGGGGTTACATCATTAAAATTACAAAAATTTAAAACGAAACTACAACTCAAGATTTAATTGCAGATTTTTAGATACCTTAGCCACAAGACATTTAAGATATACCACATCCAAATCGAATGCCTGTAAGGAAAGTTATTGAATTAAAACTGGAGGTGATTAGTCAGTTTTCCGCAAAGCCATTTTTTGAAAATTTAGAAAGGGGTTACATCATAAAAATGACTAAAATCTAAAACGAAACTACAACCCAAGATTTAAATGCAGATTTTTAGATACCACAGGACTTTAAAGATATACCACATCCAAATGGGATGTCTGTAAGAAAAAGTTATGGAATTAAAACTGGAGGTGATTAGTCAGTTTTCTGCAAAGCCATTTTTTTGAAAATTTAGAAAGGGGTTACATCATAAAAATGACAACAATTTAAAACGAAACTACAACCCAAGATTTAAATGCAGATTTTTAGATACCACAGGACTTTAAAGATATACCACATCCAAATGGGATGTCTGTAAGAAAAAAGTTATGGAATTAAAACTGGAGGTGATTAGTCAGTTTTCTGCAAAGCCATTTTTTTGAAAATTTAGAAAGGGGTAACATCATAAATATAAGAAAAATTTAAAGCGAAACTACAACCCAAGATTTATATGCACATTTTTAGATACCTTAGCCACAAGACTTTAAAGATATACCACATCCAAATCGAATGTCTGTAAGAAAAGTTATGGAATTAAAACTGGAGGTGATTAGTCAGTTTTCCGCAAAGCCATTTTTTTGAAAATATAGAAAGGGGTTACATCATAAAAATTACAAAAATTTAAAACGAAACTAAAACTCAAGATTTAATTGCAGATTTTTAGATACCTTAGCCACAAGACATTAAAGATATACCACATCCAAATCGAATGTCTGTAAGGAAAGTTATTGAATTAAAACTGGAGGTGATTAGTCAGTTTTCCGCAAATCCATTTTTTTGAAAATTTAGAAAGGGGTTACATCATAAAAATGACTAAAATCTAAAACGAAACTACAACCCAAGATTTAAATGCAGATTTTTAGATACCTTAGCCAAAAGACTTTAAAGATATACCACATCCAAATCGAATGTCTGTAAGAAAACTTATGGAATTAAAACTGGAGGTGATTAGTCAGTTTTCTGCAAAGCCACTTTTTTGAAAATTTATTCATAAAAATAACAAAAATTTAAAACGAAACTTCAACTCAAGATTTATATGCACATTTTTAGATACCTTAGCCACAAGACTTAAGAGATATACCACATCCAAATCGAATGTCTATAAGAAAAGTTATGGAATTAAAACTGGAGGTGTTTAGTCAGTTTTCTGCAAAGCCATTTTTTTTAAATTTAGAAAGGGGTTACATCATAAAAATTACAAAAAATTTAAATCGAAACTACAACTCAAGATTTAATTGCAGGTTTTTAGATACCTTACCCACAAGACTTTAAAGATATACCACATCTAAATCGAATGTCTGTAAGAAAAGTTATGGAATTAAAACTGGAGGTGATTAGTCAGTTTTCTGCAAAGCCATTTTTTTTTAAATTTAGAAAGGGGTTATATCATAAAAATTACAAAAAATTAAAACGAAACTACAACCCAAGATTTAAATGCAGATTTTTAGATACCTTACCCACAAGACTTTAAAGATATACCACATCCAAATCAAATGTCTGTGAGAAAAGTTATGGAATTAAAACTGGAGGTAATTAGTCGGTTTTCCGCAAAGCCATTTTTTTGAAAATTTAGAAAGGGGTTACATCATAAAAATGACAAAAATCTAAAACGAAACTACAACCCAAGATTTAAATGCAGATTTTTAGATACCTTAGTCACAAGACTTTAAAGATATAGAATTTAGAAAGGGGTTCCATTATAAAAATGACAAAAATTTAAAATGAAACTACAACCCAAGATTTAAATGCAGATTTCTGGATACCTCTGCCAAAATATTTAAGAATATACCACATCCAAATCGAATGTCTGTAAGAAATGTTATGGAATTAAAACTGGAGGTATTAAGTCAGTTTTCTGCAATGCCAATTTTTTAAAAATTTAGAAAGGGGTTACATCATAAAAATGACAAAAATTTAAAACGAAACTACAAACTACCTTAAGATATACCACATCCAAATCGAATGTCTGTAAGAAATGTTATGGAATTAAAACTGGAGGTGATAAGTCAGTTTCCGCAAAGCCAATTTTTTAAAAATTTTGAAAGGGGTTACATCATAAAAATTACACAAATTTAAAACGAAACTACAACCTAAGATTTATATGCAGATTTTTAGATACCTTAGTAACAAGACCTTAAAGATACACCACATCCAAATCGAATGTCTGTAAGAAATGTTATGGAATTAAAACTGGAGGTGATAAGTCAGTTTTCTGCAAAGTCATTTTTTTGAAAATTTAGAAAGGGGTTACATCATAAAAATTACAAAAATTCAAAACGAAACTACAACCCAAGATTTATATGCACATTTTTAGATACCTTAGCTAGAAGACTTAAGAGATATACCACATCCAAATAGAATGTCTGTAAGAAAAGTTATGGTATTAAAACTGGAGGTGTTTAGTCAGTTTTCTGCAAAAAAAAATGTTTTTTGAAAATTTAGAAAGGGGTTACATCATAAAAATGACAAAAATTTAAAACGAAACTACAACCCAAGATTTAAATGCAGATTTTTGGATACCTCTGCCAAAATATTTAAGAATATACCACATCCAAATCGAATGTCTGTAAGAAATGTTATGGAATTAAAACTGGAGGTGTTTAGTCAGTTTTCCGCAATGCCAATTTTTTAAAAATTTAGAAAGGGGTTACATTATATAAATGACAAAAATTTAAAACGAAACTGCAGCCCAAGATTTAAATGCAGATTTTTAGATACTTTAGTCACAAGACTTTAACCATATACCACATCCAAATCGAATTTCTGTAGGAAGAGTTATGGAATTCAAACTGGAGGGGTTTAGACAGTTTAGACAGTTTTGAAAATTTATAAAGGGGTTACATCAAAAAATGAAAAAAAAAATATTAAACGAAACTACAACCCAAGATTTAAATGCAGATTTAAAGATATGAAAGATATACCACATACAAATGGGATGTCTGTCACTTTTCTGCATAGCCATTTTTTTATTTTAACCTTTAACCTTTTTGCCTAAAGTGTGTATGTATATGTATAGTTTTTTGTAATTGAGGAGTTTTTTTTATTGTTATAAATTAAAAAAAAGGCTTCACCTCGCGCCGGTAAATCATAAAATAATAAAGAGAAAGGTCGCCAGCACAGGTATTCGCAGTTGTATTGAATTGAAACACATATAAACAGATTTATGTAGGAAACAATAGTGTATTTATATAAAGCAATTGAATGAAAACAGATTTTCAAAGGGAAGAAATAAGACTATTCCCACGAGAACTTAACACTAAGCTAGATCAAAGCACAGGTTTATTTTTCCATATCTAGGTTTCCATCTTTTCGGCTTTCTTGCGCTTCGTTTTGGATGTGGAGGGGGATTCAGCGGCATCTGTATTCTCCGCAACCTCCTCCACCCGGATCCTCTTGCCGGCGACCACATCCTCCTTGGAGGGCTGTGTTTCCATTGCCCTTTTCTTGGGCTTCACAAAGCTGCCACGCCCTGCGGCGCGTTCCGCCTCCTCGATGCTATAGGGCTCCACTTCCAGCGCTTTGAGCCGCCTCTTGTGCACCTTGGTGCGGAAATGGGCCTGCATGGCGGTGTCGTCTATGAAGTACTTCGCACAGTGCACACAATAGAACTGGGCGAATCCCGGCTTTTCCAGATCCACATTCTGATTGATGAGTTCACCGCTACGGGTGCGCAAATCATCATCGATCTGGTCGAGATCACGACGGCGATTTCGCACACGCCATCTTCTCTGCAAATGGGTATCTCCATAATGCATCTTCTTGCGCTTCGTTACCATTCCCATTTTGCTGTTTTTTTTTTGTGATTTACTACTTGACCAAAAAAAATAAACGTTGTTGTGGCACGTGTTTTGGTAGCAAGTGGCTTTCCAGCTGAAGTTGGTTGTATAGAGTTGTTCTAGAACCTGTAAATAGTAAGGCCATTAAATTCTGCTTAAAAGTACTAAATTTATTGTAAACTTTACTTTTTTTTAATAAATAAACACAGTTTATTAGTTAAAAGTAATTTAATGCGCACAAAACAATGGCAAGCTAGCGATAACTCAAAACTATCGATAAATACGTTAAATCAAAGGTGTGTGCACACTGTCTCGCAGCTGTTTGTTTTTTTTTAATTGTAGATAATGATACATTTAAAATAATAAAAACAAATTAATTACTAATAAATAATAAATCTACTATAATTTTATGTTTTAAAAATGCATTTGATTTGCTTCAAGCATACACATTGAAAAAACCAACTATTTGTCATTTTTTAGTCCCTTTTTGTATGCAAAGCACTTTTAAAAAAAAAAAACATATGTTCGCTAATAATTCATCAACAATCGTGCGAACAAGTTGTCTGCGGGCGGACGTGGTGCGCATTTTGTTTTGTTTTTATTTATTTCCGCAGGAAGTAAAGTAAGCCTGGAATACAGGGATATAAACAAAAAGTTTATATAGATAAAGTGCAATTGATTAGAAAACGAGTGGGGGAAGGGTAGCCAACGCACACACATGTGCGATTGGATAACACTGTGAAACAGATCGGGCTTTACACTTGCAAAAAACTATTCAAGCAATTATAGCAATTGTTTTTGTTGTTTGGGAAGCTGCAGCCGGTTATTGCTATCTCTTTTGGTCTCCAAGCTTTGCATATATCATTAAGTGTATGTGCGTTCGTGTGCGATTTGGTGCAAAAGCCACTGCAACAATAAGTAATAAACAGAAACTGTGATTGTGGATAAAAGGGGAGTAAGTGGCCTAGGGTGGGGGTTGAAAGGGAGCGGCCCAGCTGCTGCAACCATTGTAAAAAACAACAATTGTTGGGCTATTGGAATTTATTGTTGAGTCTCTGTTCCAAGCTAGACATTCCGTTGAATTCACTACTTAAACCGACAATCATTATTACAACTAGAACAACAACAACAAATTGCCCCGCAAATTGCAGTAAGTAAAGTACAACAAAGTAGACAGAACTGATAAATAGTAATAACTAAAAACAAAACAAGAACAAGCAGAGCTTAACAACTCTTATCGATAATCAGCGATTGCATTCCGATTGTGATTATCAGTTGAAATTGCTTATCAGTCAATTATACCGTTACAAGCACAATTAAGCGACAATCTGCGTGTGTGTGCTTTGATTGATATACGAATTTAGATCAACAAACACTCTCTCTTTTTCTCTCTTTCACACTATGATATAATAGCTACCCTTCCCCCACCCACAAATAAAACACACGCACTGAAAATAAACGCTCTCGCTCTCTTATTTGTTTTTGTTGTGCATGGCAGTCACGATTTGACATTTCGCAAAGATGTGGATGTCTGAGTAAAAAGGATGGAGATCTTTTGTACTTACAGCGTTTAATGTAAAAACTTTTAGATCAGCTGATGAGCCAACGGTTAATGCCATATGTCCATCGAAATACACAGAAAGAATAATGTATATTAAAACTTTACAAAAAACTTTGGTTCAGCTAACAACGTTTCAATGTTTTAAAAGATTTTCCAATTCAAATTTTAAAATTTGTATAAGGTTTCTTAGCATTTTTCAATTTTTTTGTAGACAAAATGTAATAGGAAAAAAAATTTTAAAGCTTTTTCGTTTTGTGTATACATCACTTACAATTGACAAATGTGATTTTTATGTTGATTTTTTTTAAACAACTTTCATTAGTTCTTTTTTAAAATGAGCTAATTTTTTCCTGCGTAGAGATATTGCGGGAGCGGGTTAGAGTTTCTAATGCAAGTGACTAAAAGCGAGAGTGTTGGAGGTAGAGCGGTCCAACCGGTTTAGTCTAATCGTTAGTTTTTGTTATTTAGTTATCAGAGGCATAGGCAAGGGGGTTCACCTCCAACCCCCAAAGCATTTAGTGTACCAACCACTTGAACTATTAAACCAAACTAGGTTGCCTTCGAAAAAAATATTTATTTTGAAAGACAATATGTTTTTAAATTTAAATTTGTTTTATTAAGAATGTTGCTCTTTTTAGATCTTAAAGTGATTTAAACTTATTTCTGTTAATATGCAATTCTATAAACATATTTTTGTTGTTAATAAGCTGTTTTATAAACGAATTCCCCTGAAAAATGTTTTTTGCAGCTGCCACTGTTCAATAGATATATTGCAACACCCAAAACCATTGCTGCATCCAAAAGTAGCAATTATGTTTTGTATATTCTCTTTTAATGGGTTATTTTGAAAGTATCTGGTTTCCGTATCGATCTTTGGCTGCTTAGAGATATGGTCACAGAGTTAATTTTCCTTTCGTTTGGCCAAAAACAGAAAAAAACCAACCAACCAGTTGACCAGTTGTGCCAGTCCAGTTCAGTTGGATTATTATTGAGTTCACCGCTCCAAGGCTATAGCATTCCATTTCATTCCTTGCCAGATCACTTAAAGAGGTTTTAAACGTGAAATTAAACTCGTCACTGCACTCGACTACCTATTTTCATAAAGATTTCGCCGCTCAGAATAAAAAGAATTTCATAGAAACGGGTTTTCTCTCGCGTAATCTAGACACGATTGTTTCTAACGCTCTGTTGCGGTTTTGCCATTTATTTTTTACGAATGGGATTATTTACAAAAAAAAAAAATGAGGGGAGGAGTACGTGTTTTAACATTTCAATAGAACCTGAGCATGTGTCTGTTTGCGTTTTTTCCCGTAGCTTAATTATTTTTATCATTCAATATTAATGAATATCTACTTGTGAAATTGTTACGAAAAACATGTACTCGATGTATTTTCGCCTTTTTAAACGGTGTGTGAAATGGTGTTTTAATTTTAATGCATTAAAACACACCATATCCGGTTTTAATTTCGAATGAAATATGATAATTTAGGATCAGTTAGGGGTTTCATGGTGTTAACCTGTATCCCTGACCTCGTAGCAGTTGTCTTTTTTGTGCCTCAACCGCGCTTCCTGCGATATCAGTTAGCTTTTCGCCTTGCATGCCACAAGTGGCTCGAACATACATATTTCCCTGATTGCTTTGTAATGTGTGGTCGCAGCTCCTTATCACCAAACTCCGATATGAACATTCGAATGCGGTGAACCACAGAAACAAACAAAAGTCCAACAAAAAAAAAAAAAACAGACAGAAGTCACAAAAAGTTCTCAGCTCGATTCGTCTGTTTTAATTCAGGTTCGAAGTGTTCCCATTTGCAGAAGTAGAACAGCAGTTGGAGGAGTAGCAGGCGTGCCATTATAATCCAGGTTAATCCAAGGTCAGACGTGAGTCGGGGGAAAGTGGGCGGTACAGTTTCCTCGTTATCCGGTGGGTGGGGCACGCGGAGTTATGTCTGGTATTTTTATTTCACTCACATTTCATTCCCCCATTTCGCATTTAGCATTCCCCTCAAAGATGTGAAAGGGAAAGGGCGGAGGTTGGATTGTTCAGAGATTGACTTTCTAATTGAAATATCAGTTTGAATGAAACTTAGGTTGGGCAGCTGACCCAAACACACTCACAAAGCAAACTTTAGATGCACGTACAATAGCGGTCGAAATTTTATCTGAAAAAATGTTAACTTATGAATGGTTAAGTGGAAGAATTTGGGACATTTTAAAGCTTCTTAGTTTTAATTCCCAGATTTTTCCATATTTTTTTAGACTTGTTATAATAATAATATATCTATGTTTCCTGATAATTGAGATATAATAATGGAAATGTCATTTAACTACCTCAAACCCATTAGTTGTCTTCATTGGATTGGTTATCAAATATCTCAATTTAAAAGTTTTTAAAATTAATAAAAGTCAAAATATTAAGATACATATTTAACAAAGAAAAAAAGTATCTTCAATATTTACAAGTTATAGTAAAGATTATTATCCTAAGCTATTATTTTGCCCGCAGTTGTACTCATTCATATAATTTATATGTACATTGTTTATTGTTCACTTACGAGGGGCAAAGATTTAATGCGACTTTCACTTCATTCTCCTCCGCAGTCATTAATCGCAGATTAACAGAAAAGTCGAGTGCGGTAAGAAGACAATCTTCCAGCAGCAGCCATGGACCACGCCCATCACAGTGCACCCGGTGTTGGTGGGTTTGGGTTTGAATGTATATCCCCATGATCCGTTTCTGAAAAACTCCTTAATTGTTCACAGATCACTCGATGATGCACCACGACCATGCGGGCATGCATCACGACCTCAGCGGAATGGATGCTGCAACTGCTGCGCCGGTTGAACCTGCCTCAATGTTTGACATGATCCCCGACTCCAGTGATTTGCATGCCGGTCACATGGGTCACGCAGGTCACAACCACGGCGGTGGTTCTGGCACGGGAATGGAGCACATGATGCCCATGGCGGTAAGGGGACCTATTCCCTTGGAAAATCCCCTCTTAATTGCTGTTCACCATCCACAGTTCCACTTTGGCTACAACGAGACGATCCTATTTTCCTGGTGGCACATCGAAACGGTGGCCGGTTTGGTGGGCTCCATGATTGCCATTTTCCTGCTGGCCCTCATGTACGAGGGTCTGAAGTACTATCGTGAGTACCTGTTCTGGAAGACGTACAATCTGCTGGAATATCGCCCGGTTACGGGGCCACAGCGAAATCCGGAGGCACCGCGTATACCCTCGCCGGCGGCGGCAGCTCCCTCGCCCGTGCAGTGAGTTCTGGAGTTTTGCTTTGATTACCCATTATACAAAAAAGGGCGGATTTTCCACCCCCTAAGAGTTAGTGCATGCTTCTTGCCCTCAGACCTGCCTTTAGCTTTGTATCTATTGTATCTGTACTTGTATATATTAATCTTAATGCTTTCTTCTTTCTTCTCGTTTCGTTTTCGTTGCCGTTACTCGTTAAATCGTTTAAATCCGTACCGCTACCGCCCCATCCTGCTCCATCAATATATATCTACTTATTTCATCAATACGCGCCGCTCTTCTTCATTTGTAAATTGATCCATCACAAAAACTAAATATCAAAAACCCAAACCAAATTCATACCGCTCTGCCACGCTTCGTTAATTTTTGTATAATTGATTTTGTGATTCACGCGACCGTAATTGAAACAATTGTAACTCAAAACTGATTCTGTATCTGCATCTGCATCCGCGAATCGCATCCGCAATCGTGTGGTGTCCCCCCGGCACGCTTCGATCGATCCTTTTCAGATATGTGGGCGAAGTTGTGCACAAGCAACCGTAAGTATCGCTCCATTTCCCTGTCCCTGTCCCCATTTGCCCAACCCAATATCAGCCAATATGTATACCCAGTATCTGTTTAATTTGTATGCCTCACTAAGTTTGCGTTAATTTCCACATGTTGTTGGCTATCCGATATGTCCGTCCATCCGCCAATTAATGGAAAAAAAAAAAAACTGACTGCAGCTGTGGCTCGGTGCTGCCTACATATTCGTATCGGTTTGCAAATTGCCGTGTAATTTGTACAGATATCTAGGCGAAAAAATATTGTATTACACTTGGTTACACACTTGTAAACAGCACACAGTAGTTGAAGTTGAAAATTAGTCTAGAGCCTAACCCTAAGTTATTGGTAGCTTAATCTAACAATGGAACTGTAGAACAGGAGAATCCCAATGACCAACACGAAGCCCTAAAGGAACAGCGCTATATGTAAAGTCTGTTTTGTTATGTTCTAAAACGTTTTGTTTTGTTATGTTCTGTACTGATCTTGTGACTTTCAGTTATTATCTTTCTGTTGTCTTGCTAATTTTGTATGAATCACTTAATGGTTTTGCTATAATTTAACGTTGATCTCTTGATTGCTGTATAGACCTTCGATGCTGTCGGTTAACCACGTGCTCCAGACACTACTGCATGTCATCCAGGTGACTTTGTCCTTCCTGCTCATGCTGATCTTCATGACCTACAACGTGTGGCTCTGTCTGATGGTTGTCCTCGGCGCCGCCGTTGGATACTTCCTGTTCTGCTGGAAGAAATCGGTGATCGTGGACGTCACCGAGCACTGTCACTAACAGAGGACCACCGGAAGCCTCAGCCGTCGATGTCTCACGGAGGCGGACGCGGAGGAGATGCAGCTGTCCATTTAAACGGAAGGCGAAGGCGTTGGTGCTAAGCTGGAATTGCCGGAAGCTCTCATCCCCACGGAAAACACACTGATACACACCCTGCCACTTGCTACTCTCTGGGTATTAGCCCCATAACTAATTTGTAAGCTGGTTGTAAACGATGCAGCGACAGCCTGCACAGAATATCAAAACAATTAAAAATCCTGTAGCCGCTGCATCGTTTACAATCAACTCAAAATCCCGACATTCAGATCAACTGTCTAGACGGTCTGCCCGCAAGGATTTGAGGGCATTCGTTTTAAGTCGAAAGTGTTAAGTATACAATAGAACAAATTGAGCGACAGCGAGCGAATTGTATAAAGTTAAGCAATGCAAATATAATTTTTTTCAGTTGGTACTCAATCGATGTTCGCAGAATTTCCCCAAAAGCATATATATATTTTTTTTTATCATTACTATTATATACCATTTTGTATCCTTATTAAACGATTATGATTATTATTATTTGATAATAAACTTAATTCTTTTTTATATTACACCCTTATTTGTTAGCCCCCACAAAAGACATTTTTGTTAAATTTGGCTTCCGTGTGAAATGTTGAACAAGCCACGAATGTTGAAGGGTTTGCGTATGTGCTTCGACAGTGCGTTTCACAAGAGTAATTTGGATAAGGGAAAATTTGAAGACCCCCAAAAATTTCCAGTTAAGATGGTTGTCATTGATTTATGTTTGCATTTACGTGTTGTAAAAACAACTGTCATTACTTTAGGCTCGAAAATTGTCACAGCTTTTTAAACACTATCATCTCATTAATTTTAATGTGTTCCATTTTATCCACAACTGATATTTAATTGTTGTCTGCTTTTTAAATTGACTGTGGGTAAAAACAGGCGCTCGACTCGTTTAATTTTTGCTCAATTCGAAAAATACTGCTGTAAATTGCTTTGCTAAATTATTGTCCACGCTCTCTATCGAAATAGGCTTCCAAAGCAGAGTCTTACAATGCCTTAATGTCCCGAAACGCACTGTATACAGCATATAAATTTACCTATCTTATCGGCGTGCATAAATAGATGTTGTAGATATTAAACTTAATGCAAATACATACAGTAAAACGGCAAAAAATTTATAAATATTATTAAATCTACGTATACATTAATAAATATACAAGCAGAATATTGTTATAATTGAAAAATAACCCAAAAACAGTTTTTAATATGAAAAGTATTGGGAATGGAAACATGGGCTTAAAAAAAATCGAACTAAACAGCTTATGGTAAATATAAAGCAAAGATATTAAATATTGTAAGGAATGTAAATTTAATAAAATGTATAGATTTAAAAAATAAATATATAGATTTTCCTTTGAATAATATAATACCTTTTACCTTGTTTGACCTTATTTATGATCATGATTCATTTATTTACCTAGGAAATGTAAAATTATGATTATAAAGAAAACAACACATTTGATCTCATTTTCAGGATTTACTTTGATCTTTATTAGAAAATTATTGCGAGTCTCTCGATAGAATGTTGAATCCTTACTCATATCGTAATTAATAATTAAAAACATCTTTACATGACTACAGGCGATCGATCGAATTTTATTGATTGGTTACACTATACTTAATTCTGCATTCGTAAATTTTTTTTGTAACTCTTGCTTGCCCGATGGGAATTCAATTTAATTGATTAATTCGCTAGGTTTTTTGTTGTAGGTTTAGATTGTTGTAACAAAAAAACTGGGATGATGGATTAGTGGATGGATAATAGGATGTTTTTGGGGGGGAATTTAGGTCCTCGCACGGAAGGGGAAAGAGGAGCTCAGCCTGCGAGAACACAAAACATAAGCGGCCCATACATTCATATATGTACGGTTCAAATGGTTTAAATATTTAACTGACAACTCGCGCATTTTCGATTACGATATTAAGATCGAAGGATGGGTGGAGTAATGGATAGTGGAGTTATATATATATATATATATATATATATATATATATATATATATAATATATAGTTATAAGTAGATGAGAGAAATTGAAATTCACCTCGTTTGTATCATGCCTAATACAGTTTCTATACGAGTGTCTCTTTCTGCCTTCTCTTTCACTCTTCTCTCTCTCTCTTTCTCTGATCACTGATCGTTCGTTGATCGCCGATTGATGGTCGTTGATTTCTGGATTTTACGGAATTTGGATTTCGACGCCGCCTTGTCTGTCGTGAAGAAACATTTATGTGGGAGGTGTGGCATAGAAGTTACCTGGTTGGTTCTTCTTTCTTATATACGTATAATATATAGATATATATATTATATATATATCTCCCTCTCTCTATATATATCCATCTCCTTCTTTTCTATATTTCTGGGTTCCATCCTTCAGTTTGGCAGCTCCTGGAATATGTTTGCAGAGAGAAAAGTGTGAGTTAAATGAGCCAGATTAAAACTTCGGGTGCGGGGGATAGAAAGTGGGTAGCGCAGCTTAAACTTATTTCGAGCTGATCGTGTAAATATATATATATATTTATAAAGATTCAGATTTCTAAGTGTGTTTGTTTTATTTGGTGTGGCACGAACAGTACAGAACATAAATCTACGAGGGTTGGTTTTTATACCCTTGCAAAAGGTATTAGTCTCTGAATTTTTACCTTTCTGCATAAAACTTTCATTAAAAGTTGTCTTTATGTTGCAGGCAGTGTATGTGAAAGTCGGAGCGAGACGGATCGGACGACTATATCATATAGCTCGGGAAAAAAGAAAGAGAAATATTCTTCAAGATATAGTAATTGTTAGATTTAGTCAGAATTGCGGTTTTAATTTTTTTTAATCTACGACTTTTTAAGAAAAATTATAACTTCGCGGTATATCAATTTTTTTATGCATCAATTTAAACATTCCTTGAGATATGGATATTGTTCTAAAGAATATATACTTTTAGCAATAGCTGCAAGGGTATATGAACTGCGGCTTGCCGAAGTTTGCTTCCTTTATTGTTTTTTGTTGGCTCTGGACAGAGACTCAACCTACGGCTGATCGTATCACATCACAAAAATAGGCTTAATATATCATGGGGTGGAGGTCGGGGGTCAGTCACAATTTACCTGTTGGTGAAGAGGAGGGGGGAACATGAACATACACTTGTGTATGGGTATAGGAACTCTCGCCCTCTCTGTCTGTGCTCTGTTTGCTGTCTCCCTCTGTTCTGCCTATGCTTGTGTTTATTTTTGTATTGATTATAATTTAATTCAATTTTGTAATTCAATTACCTCGTGGTTTTTCGTAGGTTTCTTGGAATCTTGACTTGAAGAGTTCGCTGGGGTTAGTTTTTTTGTATATCTTAAGAAATACGATAGTGCAGGTGGGAGGGGAGATGGGAGGGGCAGTACACCACAACAATGAGAGCAGGATACAAAAAAAAGTAATATGTAAGACTTACGTCGGCAAGCCGACGCCTCATGATCCCTTTCCAACTGCAGTTTGAACTCCTTTTAACATTTATAATTAAAGCCAGTTAGTTTGCTGATTTTTAACCAAGAAAATAATATTTCTGAGACTCCTGAAAATAAACAAATTTAACTCATACCAACTACTAAATGATATTTACTTAAATCTAGTAGCAATCTAATAACAAAGTGAAATTGATATATATTAACAATATATTTCGATTATTGTATTTCTATTTAAAATTACAAACTAAATAAATTTCAAATCTTTGGAAAGGGATCAAAGGTTCGATGGTTTCATCGATTAATCAAATATACCTGCAATCAGTCTCACATCAGTAGATCCTTTCACTTTCTCACTGCCTTAGTCCGTCACTTTCTGTGTTTTTTTTTTTTTTTTGGGTACTTGGCAAGGTACTACTACTACGTACCTCCACTTGGGAACTTGAAACCCATCCCATCGCACACAAAAGGACCCAGCAACCCAGTCGCCAAGCCAAAAGCACATGCAGTACGAGACTCTCACTAAGTCACTCTATATAGCACTATATATACATATATCGTTTATGATTTATGGGTTGTGTGGACAGGTATGTGTGGGGTGTGCAAGGGAACAATGCATGAGATGCGTGGGTCTGTTTCTGTTGGGTTAATTAAGCGCAAGGAGATAACAGTAAGGCTTGGTAAATACCTGTTTCAGTCACTGTCCCACTTACAATTGCAAGGGAATCGTCCGAGGAACGTCCCGTATCGCCCTAATCCTTTGCCTATTTCTCAGTCGATTTGTATATTCGTTTATATGCGAAATTCATTGATCTGTAGTACAAACCTGACTAAAACTGTCTAATGTTGTCTTCTAATCAAACTGCGGAACCAGTCTAAATTATTATAGTACTGTAAACTTTAAGCTCGCAAGATGAATAATGATTTAGAAAATATTTGATTTGAAAACCCTTGTTTAATATTTAATTTGCTAATCAAAAGTTTCCCAACAAGGTATCAAATAGGTTTTGCTTTTATTAAATCTATGATGTAGCTAAATAAAAAACTTCGATTTTATTTAAAATGGTTAATATGTTTTTATATTGAAATTATAATAATTTAAAATTATAGAATTATACCTTAACAAATATGTCAACATTATAATGTTCCTAAAATAAGCTCGTTTTTTAAAAAGGGTTGCATTTTTTTAATCAAGAAAAAAAGTTTGTTTGAGTGTTTTAGGAACTGAAGCAGCCTAATATACCATACAAAAATTAATTGAAATCAATTTTGAAATACCAATTCCCATCTACAGCCTAAACGGTCGTTTCGTAAGTCCGTCTGTTAATTAAAAAGGACCTGACCTTCATGAAATCCTCGATGGGATTTGTACGCAATTGGGTACACACATTAAGGAAAGACGTGTGTACACGGCGGATAGAGATCGATATATAGTAAAGTTATGGAACGAAACGAGTTTGTCTACGGAATGTGGAGTGGCACAGTAGCGCCGGAGTGTTACTTTTTACGGGTTTATCAAGTGTTCGACTCACCTCAGCGCACTCGCTCTTGCCAGCTCAGATACTGTTTCTTTTTTACTGTTTTTATACATATTATTTTCAAAAATTGTGTTAATGATTTTTGTATTTTTTTTTTTTTTTTTTTTTTTTTTGGGGTACCTCGATGCTGCCGCCTTTCGCCACGGCAGCTGCTTACGGGTTGTGGTTGTGGATTTGCGAACACACACGAGACTGAAGATGGAAGATTGCAGTTGGACGAGAGGTTGTGTTGCGTTGGTCTTGAGTCTTGATCTTATTTAGTTGTGTAGTTGCGTTTTAGGGCTTTGGGAACAGCTCCTGACTTTCTGCTTATTACTTGTGGTGTTTGCTTTTCACTTGGTTTATTATGCTGTTTTTGGTCTCTAGTAGCGGCTGCGACTCCGGCTGCGGCAATGTCGTTCGCGGCTGTCGTGGCGGTAATGATTATGGTTGTGATTGTGATGGCTCCGGTTGCTCCGGTTGCCACTACCACCACCACTACCACCACCGCCTCCTCCTCCTCCGCCGCCGCCACCACTGCGCGAATACGAGTGATGAGAGCTGTGGTGCGACTTATGGTGATCTAGAACACAAAGGGCAAGGTTTAGAAAAGCTGTGCCGTGTGCAAATGCAAGCGAAAGAGCTGGTTTCGTGGGCACTTACGGTGACGCCGATCCGAGGGCTGACGATTTTGGACATAGTCACGACTTCGTTCCCGGTACTCGTTGCGTGGCTCGCTAAAGGATCCAAAAAGAAGAATACAAGCGATAAGTTAGGAACGAATTATGAGTTATGTATAAATTGCTTCACTTTAAACTGACCTAAGCTTTAGAGCTAAAAATCTTAGGAGGTTCTCATCCATTAATTTACGCAAATATCTTTGAGAACAATAAAATAAAGAAACCGAAGAGAGGTCAGGATGTGAGCAGCTAAGAAGACACATTTACAGCACTACCAAAGCTAACAACTTTTTTAATTAACAAGTTTACAACAAAATAGAGTACTCAAATGTTTACTAAACTAGAATGGTTTATGAAAACGTACACCACAGTATTTTAAACAACTATATTTAAGAACTAAAAAGTTGTTTATAGGATTCTATGACATCATAAAGTCTTGAAAAGAATCTAGACAATTGCATTGTGCCATTGCCATGTGATATAATAAGCCCAAAGTAAACAAACTAAGCAGTATTACTCATAGTCACATTGAACGGCAATCTGCCAAGTTTGTTGTAATTAACTAGAAAAAGAACAAACGTCTGTATAGGATATAGGGTTTGACATGGCAAAACACAAATAGCTGGATTAGCTTAAAAACAAACCTGCATAAACTATTTGTATACTTTAAGCCCTAAAGGGTGGTGTATACTTAAGCCTTAAAGCGTGGAGGCTAACTTATTATGGTAAACTCTATATTGCATATTCAACAGGCTCATTGATTGACTATTTAAATATTTTGCTTCATGATAATCATATTTATGAGTTGATAAATACTTGGGCATGAAAAGCATTGATCTTCTTAGATAAATTAATAGTTACTGTCTAAACGCTTAAATGAGTATTTTCATCCTGAGAATATCCTTACCGTCTATTATCGTAGGAGTGGAAGCGCTGCACTCGACCCTCCCGCCGACGTCGATCCTCCTGCTCGCGCTCCTTCTGCCGCGCATCGTTGATCTCGGCCACCGCGTTGCGAAGCTTGGAGTATCCCAAATGCTGTTTGCCCATCAAATGGTCCTCGATCCGCTGCTGTGCATCGCCGACGATCAGGAAGGCGCCACAGATCTCGCAAACCTTCATTTGTTTCTCGGGCAGGGCATCGTGCGACCAGCCAGCCGCCTTGCTTTCGCTCTTCTCCGTTTTATCTTCACCCGATGCTCCAGCAGATTCACCTTCCTCCGCTGGAGCAGCTCCTGCTGTTGCTGCCGAACTTGGAGCAGCCTCTAGAGCTTCATCGCTGGTGGTGGCGGCCGCAGGAAGTGGATTGGGGGTGTCGTCGCTGTGATTTGTGCCAGGACTGCTGCTGCGCCCCGGCTGCAGCTCATCGTCCGGTGGCTTGGCCAAGCTGATGCTGCTGATGGCCTTGTGATTGGCCTCGTGCTGCTGCACCAGCTGCTCCTTCTCCTCCTTGAGCTCCTCGCACAGGGTCATCAGATCCTGCGCCTGGTCCACATCGCCACGAATGCCCGCTTCCTCTGCCTCGGAGAGCAGCTTGTTGATCCTGGCATTCAGGTTGGCCAGCTGCTCCTGGTGCCTGCTCAACGGAGCCGGAGTATTGGGCTGATCCCTTTGCATTAAAAGCAAGCGCTGCTTGCCCTTCTGGATCTTTCGGTCGACATCGTGCAGCATGACATTGCAAAAGCGCAGGAACTCATCTTCGTACTGTCGTTTCCTTTGCGAGGGACGAGCATCCTCGTACAGATGACGGGCCTCCTCGTCGTGGATGCGGGCACAGGGTCCCAGATCCGCGCGGGTATTTATAAACAGATCATGTGGGCAGAACTTTACATTGTAGAACTGGCAGAACTAGGGGGCAAAATGGATATCATTGGATTGCGCAGAATGGAAACTCAAAGACCTCACCTCGGGATCCTCCCAGTTGACCTTGGCCCCCGCCTCCGAGGGATGAAGGTTCCGATTCCTGCCCATCAGCTCATCGAGCATTTGCCTGGCGGCGTCCACCATTTTTTCCGAGACTTCTTCGCCTTTGATTTGGATATCTTCAGTTCCAAGGGGTAAGGGTAAACTGCCGAGGGTGTATGCGGGGGGGCGGGGGGTAGTGGTGGTGGTGTGCAAAGCGGTGCAAGTGCTCCAGTCCAAGTGATGCTAGCGATTCCGGTGGCGCCGCACCCACTTTTGTGGCCTGGGTGGTGCCGGCGGACAGGTGCAGGCACGGAGAACTCGTGCAGAAAGGTCTTTAACCGACAATTTCTCCAAAAAGAATCAATAAAATTCACGAAATAAAATTCGTGTGGTATCGAATTTGTGCAGCGCAATGTGACCGTAGCGTTTGTTCGCGAAAATCAATGGTCCAATACATCGCGAACTGCAAAGGCGCCATTGGTGGGGTTTTTAAAAAGGTTATAGCCTTAAACATATCTTGTAAGTTTGTGGAGAATAAAGGTGTTTATTGTAGTGGTAGGGTTTTTTGATTCAAACTAAATGTTTCTTCAGATCTTTGGCCACTTCACTCCGTTTAATTATGCATATTTATCTGTGTTATGTATTATAAAAGGGCTGAAATCATCATTAATGGAATGTTTGTTTTTCGTTTGGTAATGGGAAAATGTCAAAAATTTTATGTTTATAAAATGCCTAAGTGACCAGAACTCATAATTTGTAATTCTGTAATATAAACTTAATTGATTGTCAAAATAACAACAATTTCAGAAGCATTTTAGTTAACAAAGGAAAATTGAAAAACTAAATTACATTTAAGAAACAAAACTAATCCACCCTGTAATTCCTCGAGGTAATAAACATTTATTATTAACATTTATTATTAATAAACATTTATGAATTACTATGTACCTTTCAACCAGGGCTTAAATAAGTAAGTGTATTAATAATTTAAAATAATTCAATAATGTGACCAGCTATTTAAAATAAAGAATAACGCAGTGGCAGCCCTCTGTCTGTTGACGTTGCCACCCCTTCGCAACTGTCAGAAAAAGGCGCCAAAAATTGGCAAAGCACGCAGCTGTAAACATTCGCAAACACAGAATTAACCGCGTTTACCTCTGGCGTTAGTCCATCAGTTCGAAACAAACAGTGACCCAAAATGGATGTAGCAGATGCTCAGGTTGGCCAGCTGCGCGTCAAGGATGAGGTGGGCATCCGGGCCCAGAAGTTGTTCCAGGATTTCCTCGAGGAATTCAAGGAGGACGGCGAAATCAAATACACGCGTCCGGCGGCCAGCTTGGAATCGCCGGATCGCTGCACCCTGGAGGTCAGCTTCGAGGATGTGGAGAAGTACGACCAGAATCTGGCCACCGCCATCATCGAGGAGTACTACCATGTCTATCCGTTCCTCTGCCAGTCCGTTTCGAACTATGTGAAGGATAGGATTGGCCTGAAGACCCAAAAGGATTGCTATGTCGCGTTCACGGAGGTGCCCACGCGGCACAAGGTCCGCGATCTGACCACCTCCAAGATCGGCACACTCATCCGCATCTCCGGCCAGGTGGTGCGCACCCATCCCGTCCATCCGGAGCTCGTATCGGGTGTGTTCATGTGCCTGGACTGCCAAACGGAGATCCGGAATGTGGAGCAGCAGTTCAAATTCACCAATCCCACCATTTGCCGCAATCCCGTCTGCTCCAATCGCCGGCGTTTCATGTTGGATGTGGAGAAGAGCCTGTTCCTGGACTTCCAGAAGATTCGCATACAGGAAACGCAGGCGGAGCTGCCCCGTGGCTGCATTCCACGGGCCGTGGAGATCATCCTGCGCTCGGAGCTGGTGGAAACTGTTCAGGCTGGCGATCGCTACGATTTCACGGGCACTTTGATCGTGGTCCCGGACGTGAGTGTGCTGGCGAACATTGGCACCCGGGCGGAGACCAGTTCGCGCCACAAGCCCGGCGAGGGAATGGAGGGCGTCACTGGCCTGAAGGCTCTGGGCATGCGGGAGCTCAACTACCGGATGGCCTTCCTCGCGTGCAGCGTTCAGGCCACCACAGCCCGCTTTGGCGGCACGGATCTGCCCATGTCGGAGGTCACGGCGGAGGATATGAAGAAGCAGATGACGGATGCCGAGTGGCACAAGATCTACGAAATGTCCAAGGACCGTAATCTCTACCAGAACCTGATAAGCAGCCTGTTTCCCTCGATCTATGGCAATGACGAGGTGAAGCGGGGCATTCTCCTCCAGCAATTTGGTGGTGTTGCCAAGACCACAACCGAAAAGACCTCGCTGCGTGGTGATATCAATGTTTGCATCGTGGGTGATCCCAGCACGGCCAAGTCGCAGTTCCTCAAGCAGGTCTCCGACTTCTCGCCCAGAGCCATCTACACTTCGGGCAAGGCATCATCTGCGGCGGGCTTAACTGCGGCCGTGGTCCGCGACGAGGAATCGTTCGACTTCGTCATCGAGGCCGGAGCCCTCATGTTGGCCGACAACGGCATCTGCTGCATCGACGAATTCGACAAGATGGATCAGCGCGATCAGGTGGCCATTCACGAGGCCATGGAGCAGCAGACCATCTCGATAGCTCGCGCCGGAGTGCGCGCCACTCTGAATGCCCGCACCTCCATTCTGGCCGCCGCCAATCCCATCAATGGACGCTACGATCGCTCCAAGAGCCTGCAGCAGAACATCCAGCTGTCCGCACCGATTATGTCACGTTTTGATCTGTTCTTCATCCTCGTGGACGAATGCAACGAGGTGGTGGACTATGCCATTGCCCGGAAGATTGTTGACCTGCACTCGAACATCGAGGAGTCGGTGGAGCGGGCCTATACGCGCGAGGAGGTCCTCCGCTATGTGACCTTTGCGCGGCAATTCAAGCCGGTAATTGGCCAGGAGGCCGGACGCATGCTGGTGGAGAACTATGGGCATCTCAGGCAGCGGGACACGGGCACGTCGGGCAGGAGCACCTGGAGGATCACGGTGCGGCAGCTGGAGTCCATGATACGGCTGAGCGAGGCAATGGCCAAGCTTGAGTGCTCCAATCGCGTGCTGGAGCGGCACGTCAAGGAGGCTTTCCGCCTGCTAAACAAATCGATTATACGCGTGGAGCAGCCCGACATTCATCTGGACGACGACGAGGGTCTGGATGTGGACGATGGCATTCAGCACGACATCGACATGGAGAACAATGGAGCAGCGGCCAATATCGATGAGAACATGGACACCTCCGGCAGCGCTGCAGTGCAAAAGAAGAAGTTCACGTTGTCCTTCGAGGACTACAAGAACCTGTCCACCATGCTGGTGCTGCACATGCGTGGCGAGGAGGCGCGCTGCGAGGTGGAGGGCAGCGATACGGGCATGAGGCGCAGCGAAGTCGTCACCTGGTATCTGGAGCAGGTGGCCGAGCAAATCGAATCCGAGGATGAGCTGATCTCGCGCAAGAACCTCATCGAGAAGCTAATCGATCGCCTCATCTACCACGACCAGGTTATCATTCCGCTGAAGACCTCTACGCTGAAGCCAAGTTTCAGGGCCCAGGGCCAGGACGATGATCAGGCGGAGGATCCCCTGCTGGTGGTGCACCCCAACTACATTGTGGAGTGAACACAGCCAGACGCCAGTTTATTATACCACCATCATCATCTACCTAGTTAAGTTTCTGTTTCCCCTTCACATTTTTTGGTCTTCTAATCATTGTATTTATCTGTAAGTTTAGATTACTAAGCAAATTAAGCATTTTTTTTGACTCATCTGTAGTCAAGTTACTATGAAAATCATTCATGTTTTCGTCGAAATAAACGTTCATCTAAAGTTAAGCGGTTTTTATTTGTATGTTTGGGATCTCTCATTGAGCTTTTATTTAAAGTTAATACCATTAAGCATTAACTAATCGGACATATATATTTTGACCACTTATCTGAAAATGTATGTTGGTTTCCTTTCATGTTTTCCTATTTTGGGCCTCGGTATTTTTCTATTTAAGTTTAACCATTCGTTTTAAATCATCCGAAACAGCCGAAATTAACGCTCACAACTCATATTGGTTTCTTTTCATTTTAATTGTACAGATGCGTTGATAAATTGCCTATGAAATAAAAACGAGGCCCGCAGAGCGATCGAGTTGAGGATGCTATCCTACTTCTCGAAGGTGTAGTGCTTGACGCCTTCGGCAGGATATTGCTTGGCGGCCACGGGGCGGTACATCTTTTTGTCCTCCAGCCAGTAGTAGAGGGCCAAGCAGCCGGACATGACGCTCAGGAAGACGATGAAGTAGTACGAGTTCTTGTAGCGTGGCGGTTCCGCCTGCGACCAGCGATCCTCACTGTACAGATCGTGATCCGCCGAGATCTGCAGATGAGAAAAGCGATATATTTTGGGTATTTATGGCATAGAGACATGCATAGTGATCCTCTTACGGGCTCGTGCTGATTACGCTTGTGCTCCGGATAGTCCCAGGGATAGTAGTTGTCCTTGGCCTCCACGCCCAGTCCGCCGCCCACTTTGGGATAGTCTCCGTAGCCCAGGCCATCATCCGCATATGGTTTGTACTCCTCCGGCAGAAGGTAATACTTCTTGGCCGCCGCCAGGCGCTCCTTCTCCGTTTGTGGAAAGGGTGCCGGCTTGTAGTCCTTGTTCCAGCCAGCCACTAAACGAGAGGGAAACTAGTTTAGGACTGGGTACACTCAAAAGTTACGTAAACAAAACAGAGGCGCAGGTTCTACGGATTTAAACTACTCTGCCGGTTTTTCACTTACTGCTGCGTACCGCCTGGCGAACCACGGCGGGATTGGCGGCGCATAGCTTTTGGGCCAAGCACACGGATTTCACAAACGCCGACATTGCAGGCTCCTCGCTTCCAAAAAAAAGTTTGCAATTTTATTTCCAAAAGCAAACAGCTGTTGCCTGCAGATGGCCCTGACTCGATAAGTAGTCACGGACTATCGATAGTCGACAAGCGGTAGTTCAGGTACCTAGTAAAAAATTTGAAATATGTACAATTTAAATGTTTTCAAATTTTGGAGCTTTAAAATTATTGTTTTTCCTACAGTAAAATCTTAGTGTACTATGGTACATTAGAACTGAATATAGGTGAATTTGAATATCTACAGATTTATTTGGCTTTAAATTTGATTTATTTTTGTTTCTAATGAATGATTTTTTCAACAAATTTGAACGTTTTTTGTACAATTAATACATGTTCTAATAGGTATAATTTTTGTATAACTTTTCCCAATTTTAAGATTCAGCTACATATTACGATTTAACTAACTTTTCTATGAAGGGTTAAAAAAATTATAGCATTATAGTAATACATATTTTGTTATGCTTATGTCATTATTATTTTTATTTATTTATTACTTTACATTCTGCCATAATTTTCTTTAATTAAACTTAAGCAACCATCGATAAGAGTTATCGATAGGCGATAGTGTGCACCCGCGCATCGTTGTTTTTGTTGTGGTGGGCTCGTCCGTGAAAAGCGATCGGCAAACTTATTTATTAATTACTTATTAAGAAATAAGCATTAAGATGGTGCTACCGTTATTGCAGCGTTCCAGTCTTCGTGGCGTTCAACAAATAACGAAGCCTTGGGCGGCTTCCATTGGAAGCCTGCGTCTGGTAAGGATTTATATAGTTTATATCCATTTCCCTCGGATATGCCAAATATTGTGCCTTATGTAATGCTTCTTTTGCTTATGAACCACCTAACAACTCAAAAATTGTTATTACAATTTGATATGAACTAAACAAAATGCAGATGAAAAGTGCATTAAATACCGGCGTTTCGTAATCATTACACAATGGAATAGTAGTGGAAGTGACCGCCTTCCAGTCACTGGAATAGCAATTCCAATTCGCACACATCTTCGACCACTTGTGGACATACTCCAATTGGGGGTTTTGTCTGCCACTCCAATTGGAAGCCGCTGCATTGATTTTTTCACTCAAAATTCTCACACGTTTTTTTTTTTTGTTTAAATCGCACTTAAATCACATGATAAAAAAAAAAACAAAACAAACAAACACCGCGAAAAAAAACTCGCAAAACGAGTTGTAATTCAAGAAACTGCGATTATTCAGCGATTCTTGTTTTCGGCAATTGTATTTAAAACCGGTTAATTATGGAGTTTTTATCCATATGCCGACCACTGTTATACACTCTCTGATACTTCTGATTACTCAGATAACTAAATAGTGCCATATATTAGCAGCGAGTCGGCATAAATTACACGCATAACTCCTAAGAAAGTGCTACATTGGCACAATATCACACACTGGAGGTCAAAAGAATAGAGCTAGAACTTTTGCCATATAAATTTATTCATTTTGTCGTCAAATATATTGTTTTTGATTCACAACAGTTCTATAATATGGCAAAATTGAAATATAATACTTTACTAATCTTTGTTTTAAGGTGCATCAAAATTGCGATATAAATATATTTTTGGATTTTTTTAAAAGTTTTAAATGTCTGGAAATTAATGTTTATGATAACTTTGTTCTTTTCAAGTTTTGCGAGCATAGTATAATAGTACTTTCACAAAAAATGCTACAGAATTTAAATAAATAATTAGTTATACATAATTAGAAGTATAATCTTTAACGAAAAAAAAGAAAATAATACACTTATTTTTAAAAGCATAACATTTCAACGAAAAATGTCTTCATTTAATGATTTTCTTTTAATGATTTATGTATATTAAATGCTATATCCAAACTTAACTATTTTAAGTTATTAACCAATATACATTTCTTTTAGATAACAATTTTGAAAGTAAATTCAATATAGAAATTTGTATTACAATAAAAAAAAGTGATTGCACAAGTTTCTAGCTAAAAATAATCTTGTTTACATCAAAACAATGTATTTGTAGATTAAAATATTTAGCGTTTTCGGTGCTAAGCATTTGCCCCCAACTGTTTTTTTTGGGTGCCAAGCCGCTGCTGATTAGCGAAACACCCCATGCTGGGCAGGGTCTTCGGTCCCCGTCCGGAATCGCCCTCTTTTACACCTCCACAATTCAATATTTTTCGTTGAGAGCGCTCTTTCAAGAATCTGATCGCTGTTCACTCGGGCCTGAGTTTCATAGTCGCCCGCTTATCTGTCGCCTCAGTTAACTTCGAGCAGCCGTCGTCGTCGAGTGGTCGTCCTCTGATTTCGGATTTCTGTTTTCTGACCGACTTATCACCCGACTTATCTGCCATCTATCTTCACTCATAATGGTCAGATGGTTGCCCCTATTGCTTATTATATTCCCCGCTCTTGATCTGGTTATTTTCCTTATTGTAGGCCTCCCAGGATTTTCGCGTGGAAAGCGACACCTTTGGCGAACTGAAGGTTCCCGCGGATAAGTATTATGGCGCCCAGACCATGCGATCCCAGATCAATTTCCCCATCGGCGGAGCTACCGAACGGATGCCCGTAAGTATTTCCCATAGTAAATCACAAAGAGTACAAAGAGATGAATTCAAGCCTTGCAATGTTCAATTAAAAAGTATTTTGCAAAACATGACGAGAAGTTTTTTGCCACACCAAATGGGTTTTATAATGATTGAGAAACAAATTATTCAGCAGAATCTTAAGTTTATTGATTGCCTTATGGGGTCTTGAAGAGATCTTATATTGAAGAACACAAGTGCAGGTCATTTTAATGATTAAACATTTGTTTAAAACTAAGAAAAATAAAAAAGAATACAAATAGTTTAATGATTTTACCTAAAAACCTTTTTTCAGACAATTTTTATAAAAAAAAAACCAATTGGTTTTTGTGTCATGGCTTTAATATTTGTAGTTATCTAACCTCTTTTTAGACCTTGTAAACATTGTAAAGCTAACTACATAGAAAATTCTAAGAACAAAATAACAAAGTATAGTTTTCTTGTCTGTTTTTTACAAGGTTTTTAAAAGTTGCAATGTAATATTGTTACAAGGTTAGACTACATTTACAAACATATATATACCCCACACAAAAGGCACAAAAAAGAAACTTGATGTTGCAATGTCTGGGTTTTTCCTATACTAAATACAAAATCAAGAAGTCATTATCTTATTCTCTTCGGTTTTTAGACCTTTAAAGACAACTAAGTATTTTGTAGATAATATACCGATTCCCAGAATGAATATTAAATTATTGAAAATTATGTAAAGTATAAGCAAGCGGGATAAAGTTTTCGACAACACCCTAAATCCCTATTTAATGCATTTTTTGTGCGTCTTTTAGAAACCCGTGGTGCAGGCCATGGGCATCCTGAAGAAGGCCGCCGCCGAGGTGAACAAGGAGTTTGGACTGGACAGCAAGGTGAGCGAGGCGATCTCGAAGGCGGCCGACGATGTGATCTCGGGCAAGCTGTACGCCGATCACTTCCCGCTGGTCATCTGGCAGACGGGATCGGGCACCCAGAGCAACATGAATGTGAATGAGGTTGGTCATTTCCCCTTTTCCTTTCCCTTGGCTTGCCTTTATGACTACATTACTCTATTAACCAGGTGATCAGCAATCGCGCCATTGAGCTGCTGGGCGGCAAGTTGGGCTCCAAGACGCCCGTGCATCCCAACGACCATGTGAACAAGTCGCAGAGCTCCAACGACACCTTCCCCACGGCCATCCACATCTCGGTGGCGCTGCAGCTGAACAACAACCTCAAGCCGGCGATCAAGACGCTGCACGATGCGTTGCGGGCCAAGTCGGAGGAGTTCAAGGACATCATCAAGATCGGACGCACCCACACCATGGACGCGGTGCCACTGACGCTGGGCCAGGAGTTCAGCGGCTATGCCCAGCAGTTGGCCTACGCCCAGGAGCGGATCGACGCCTGTCTGCCGCGGGTCTACGAGCTGGCTCTGGGCGGCACTGCCGTGGGCACGGGCCTGAACACCCGCAAGGGATTCGCCGAGAAGTGCGCGGCCAAGATCGCCGAGCTGACCCACCTGCCGTTCGTCACCGCTCCCAATAAGTTCGAGGCTCTGGCTGCCCGCGACGCCATGGTGGAGGTGCATGGTGTGCTCAACACGATCGCCGTGAGTCTGATGAAGATCGCCAACGATATCCGTTTCCTGGGCTCGGGACCACGTTGCGGCCTGGGCGAGCTGTCGCTGCCGGAGAACGAGCCGGGTAGCTCCATCATGCCCGGCAAGGTGAATCCCACGCAGTGCGAATCGCTGACGATGCTCTCCGCCCAGGTGATGGGCAACCAGGTGGCCGTGACCATCGGCGGTTCCAACGGACACTTCGAGCTGAACGTGTTCAAACCTCTGATTGTGTCCAATGTGCTGCGCTCCATTCGGCTGTTGTGTAAGTTTAAGGCAAAGTTGAAAGCGGTTTGTAAACGATGCAGCTGCTGTAGGAACAGCTTTTAAGTTTTTTAAGCTGAATGGTTGCATCGTTTACAACCAGTTTAAACTACTTATTTAACAGTTGCCAAATAAGGGTAACGATGCAGCAGTTGTGGGAAAAACTTTTATTTAAAAATTATTATTCAGCTGAAAAACTAATTGGCTGCATCGTTTACAACCAGCTTAAACTACTTATTTATCGACTGTCACGTAACGAAACTCTTTGTTTTCCAGCTGATGGAAGCAGAACTTTCACTGCCAACTGCGTTAATGGAATCCAGGCCAACCGCGATAACATTGCCAAGATCATGAACGAATCCCTGATGCTGGTGACCGCCCTCAATCCCCACATCGGCTACGACAAGGCGGCCAAGATCGCCAAGACGGCGCACAAGAACGGAACGACCCTCAAGGAGGAGGCCATCAATCTGGGCTACCTCACGGAGCAGCAGTTCAAGGACTGGGTGCGACCGGAGGAGATGCTGGGACCCAAGTAGTAGGCCAACCGCCTGACCTCATTTCACCCATCGCTGCTGTCATCGAAATTCCATGTCGGCTTGTCGGGTTTAAGTTCGTTTGTAATTGAATCGCTCGGAACACACAGATCAATAATAACTGAAAATGCTGAAGCAAGTCAATGGGCTAAAGCTAACCACGCGCAATCTTTGGGTGGCTTGCGGTGGCCTGCGGGCCAAGGATGTAAGTAGCAAAAGGTGAAAGGTCAACTGGGAGGGCGGCTTTCCACATATAAAAGGGGCACTTTTCCAGGGCGACAAGGGCAAGGGCAAGGATAAGGCAGACGCAAACGCAAAGTTTCGCACGGAGAAGGACACGTTTGGGGAACTAAAGGTTCCAGCGGACAAGCTATTTGGAGCTCAGACTATGCGCTCCAAGCTGAATTTTCCCATCGGTGATATAGGCGAACGGATGCCGGTAGGGATCTCCTCTGGAGAATTACAAATTCTCCCACCTTTAAATCATATTGTATACTGTCTGTAGATGCCCGTGATTCAGGCCATGGGCATACTGAAAAAGGCCTGCGCCGAGGTCAACAAGGACTACGGCTTGGACAGCAAGATCTCGGAGGCAGTGTCCTGTGCCTGCGACGATGTCATCTCGGGCAAGTACTACAAGCAGGGCCACTTCCCGCTGGTCATCTGGCAAACTGGGTCCGGCACCCAGTCCAATATGAATACCAATGAGGTGAGCTTGAGTTCGCAGTGCATAACAAAAATGTATAACTGGGGAAATTCTAAAACCCTTTCCTTCCGATTTTCAGTTTTTAATTGTACATTTATTATTAAACGGTTATTGTCTCGAAAATGGTTGGTCTTATTCGATATTTCGATACTTTAAATTTGAAATTTGAATATCAAAATTCACTAAGATAAAAAAAGAATTGTAAAAATAAATATCTGACTATGAATTCAACATGTTATATTTAATATTTAAATTATAATAAAATACCAATAATATTACAATACTATATATATATAATTATAATAAAAATACAATGCATATTTAATTGCATTATAATATATAAATAATATTTGAATAAACGTGGAAAATATTAGATTTAAAATAGTTTCTTTTTGATTTAAATGCATTTTATTTAAGTTACACATGGTATAAATTTTCAGTTATTTTCTGTTGAAAAATTTAAAAAATAATATTTTTAAAATAACTAATAACCGCATTGGATGAAAACCAAAGCCAAAAATATTTAAATTGAGTACAAATTATTTGGATTTAGTACGATTATGAGTATTTTTTGTATAAAAAAAAATTAAAAATGCTGTGGGTCTTGAACTTCAACCTATTATACCATATTAACAAAAAAAAAACATTATGCTAAAATCATATAATAAGCTTCTTCCACTTTTTCCAGGTGATCAGCAATGCGGCCATCAAGATGATGGGTGGCGAACTGGGCAGCAAGAGTCCGGTGCATCCCAACGACCATGTGAACAAGTCGCAGAGCTCCAACGACACCTTTCCCACGGCCATCCACATTTCGGTGGGCATGGAGCTGAACGAGCGACTGATTCCGGCGGTGAAACACCTGAGGGATGCACTCAAATCCAAGTCGGATGAGTTTAAGGACATCATCAAGATCGGCCGCACCCATCTGATGGACGCAGTGCCTCTGACGCTGGGCCAGGAGTTCAGTGGCTACACCCAGCAGCTGACCTACGGTCTGGAGAGGATCAAGTGCTGTCTACCGCGGGTCTATGAGCTGGCCTTGGGCGGCACTGCCGTGGGCACCGGTCTGAATACCCACAAGGGATTTGCCGAGAAGGTGGCCAAGAGGATTGCCGAGCTCACCTGCCTGCCCTTCGTCTCGGCGCCCAATAAATTCGAGGCCCTGGCTGCCAGAGATGCCATGGTGGAGGTGCATGGAGTGCTCAATACAGTTGCCGTGAGTCTGATGAAGATTGCCAATGACATCCGCCTGCTGGGATCGGGTCCACGTTGCGGCATTGGGGAACTCCTGCTGCCGGAGAACGAACCGGGTAGCTCCATCATGCCCGGCAAGGTGAATCCCACGCAGTGCGAGTCAATGACCATGCTGTGTGCCCAGGTGATGGGCAACCAGGTGGCGGTGTCCATCGGCGGCTCCAACGGACACTTCGAACTAAATGTATTCAAGCCCCTGATAGTGTCCAATGTGCTGCGATCCATTCGGTTGTTATGTAGGTTTTTCAGGGGTGCCCTTTTAAGTTGAAAATGTAGTTTAAAGTAGGTTGTATACGATGCAGCGACTGTCAATGCTGCAATCCTGTTTACTACATACTCTAAACAGCATCTGCTGTATCGTTTACAACCAGTTTAAAGTATATATACGATGCAGCGGCAGCAAGAGCTTACAATATAAGTTTTTAAGGAATTATTGAGCTGAATTATTTTGCTATTCTTAATGCTTTAAGCCGCATGACATATGTATGCTTTACAGGTACACAAGCTGTTAGGCTGCTGTTGCATCGTTTACAGCCAGCTTTAAGTATTTTCTCCTCCAATTTCAAGTAAAGAAACCTCTTTTTTTAGCCGATGGCAGCATGACCTTCAGCAAAAACTGCGTGGAGGGACTGCAGGCTAACAAGGACATGATCGACAAGATTATGAATGAGTCCCTGATGCTGGTAACCGCCTTGAATCCGCACATCGGCTATGACAAGTCCGCCCAAATCGCAAAGACGGCCCACAAGAACAAGACCACCTTGAAGGAGGAGGCCCTGAAAACCGGGATCACCGAAGAGCAGTTTAAGGAGTGGGTCAATCCCAAGGAGATGCTGGGACCCAAGTGATCCATCCTTAGTTATTAGTTATTATCAATGTTGCCAGTTAGATGTAATAAAATTTTTCAAGTTTATCAACAGTTACCTTATTAAGCATTTATCCTTTATTTTTTTATAAGTTTATTGTGTGTTTTAAGCTGGAAAAATGTATCGAAATTGGACGTTTTTGTAGATTCCACTGGTAATTATGTTGAAACTTTTGAACTCATAATTTTGTAAGTAATATGTTTTTTATAATTGTCACTTAAATAAATAAGAACATAAGTATAAAAAATTGATCAAAAAATTACGCCACCTGTAAAAAAAATGCAAATCCGAAATAAATTCTAATTTTATTATCCCTAAACTTTAGGTTCAGTTGCTTTTTAATCTCGTTTTCTTATTTAAAAGATAATTTTTTTTACTTAAATTTGAAAATTTTAAATAGGTGGCATTGGTTTATGTCCAAACTAAAAGCGCACCGGGTTTGAGCGGCCACTAAGTCGTTATCGATTTTTGAGCTTTTATAACGGTCACACTGGCGCCTTGCTGTTTTTTACTTTTTCTTTGTTTTTATCGTGAATTTTTAGCTAATTAGCTACTTTTCAAATGCAGAATATAAACACATTGACCAGATAAACAAGGGTTAATTCCACCTATTGCGTTTGCTTGTCAAAAAAAAAACACTGAAAGCTAAAAGCGATTATCTAACGACAAAATCGAAACGAAACGAGCGTAGGAGCAGGCGCAGATAATAAAAACAACCAGCCAGGCAAGTTGGTTCTCGAAAATTATCCGTTTCGTGCAGTTGAAAATAAGGAAAAATCGGTCTAGCCCACACAGGAATCGAAAAAAGGATATATATTCCGAGCAGCAGCCCTTTCGATCCACGGTTTTTGCCTTGTTAACAGCCAACACCCCCCGCCACCCCTGCAACACCTACACACTACTCAAAAGCCAAAGAACAACAAAATAAATTTACGACGCAAAACCCAAACAATCGACACCCACGCACCAGCTGTTTGGCTATCGATCGGTGTTATCGATTGCCCGTATGACCAACCGTGAAGGCGAAGAAGAAGCAGCAGCAAGACTTGAGCACCACAAAACTTAAAAAGGTATTAAGTTTGAAGTTTAATTATTGCGTAGAGGAGTGCTCAAATGTGGATTCTAGTTACAGGCACTTAAAGCCGAGGTCTAGTCGGGCCGAAAAATGTCTGTGAGACTGCTGACCGTGCGACTGATCAAACATGGTCGCTACATTTTGCGCAGCTATTGTAAACGTGATATACACGCCAACATTTTGGACCAAAATCAATTGAAAACAAGAAGCAAGCGAGGCTTTCCCCTACCCTCCACCGCCGCCCATGTGCTGCGGGTGAGTACCGAACATATTCCCGCCTAGAAAGTGCATATAACACTCACCTTAATCCCCGCCAGACAACGCCCCAGCAGGCGGCCAAATCGGTGGTCAATGTAGTGCCCCGCACTTCCACTCCCTCAACGGGATCGCCACTAAATGGAAGCAGCAGCAGCCCATCCTCCAGTGGACTCTTTCGCGTGGGTCAACATGCCCGCAAGCTCTTCATCGACAACATCCTCAGCCGGGTGACCACCACCTACTCCGAGGATCTGCGCCAGCGGGCCACCCGCAAACTCTTCTTCGGCGACTCAGCTCCCTTCTTTGCCTTGATCGGTGTGAGCCTGGCCTCCGGATCGGGTGTCCTCAGCAAGGAGGATGAACTGGAGGGCGTGTGCTGGGAAATTCGGGAGGCGGCTGGCCGGCTGCAGCGAGCCTGGAACCAGGACGAGATCTCCGAGACGCTGGACAGCAAGTTCAGCATTGATGACTTGGAAATAGGGCCGCCCATTGCCAAAGGTTGTGCAGCTGTAGTCTATGCAGCGGGCTTTAAAAAGGACGTTAATGGTGGTGCCACGGAGGAATCATTTGCCATGGGTGCAGACGTGCCAACACCTGCAGCAACTCCTGCCTTTGCTCCAAATAGCTGGAGTGCCCACGAGATGATGTCGCCGCTGCAGAACATGTCGCGCTTTGTCCACAACTTTGGCGGCTCGGTGGATAATATTTTTCAATACAGCCAGCCCTCGGCGGCCAGTGACTTTGTGGGCGCCCAGGAACGGGAGCAGGAGCAGCAGCAGGAGCCAAGGAGCAGTGCCTTAAACGTGGTAAACTGCCACCCAAATGACCTCTCACTTTACTTCTTTTTAATGATAACCCCTCCCAATCTTTAGAACACCCTTGCGAATTCAAAGATCGACAGCTATCCGCTGGCCCTCAAAATGATGTTCAACTACGACATCCAGAGCAACGCCTTGTCCATCCTGCGTGCCATGTACAAGGAGACGGTGCCCGCGCGACAGCGTGGCATGAACGAGGCCTCCGACGAGTGGGAACGCCTGTTGCAGAACCAAACGGTCCACCTGCCGCCGCATCCCAACATTGTCTGCATGTTTGGCTTCTTTTGCGACGAGGTGCGCAACTTTCCCGATGGCCATCTACTTTATCCGGTGGCCCAGCCGCAGAGGATCAATCCGCAGGGCTATGGCCGCAATATGTCGCTGTATCTGCTGATGAAACGCTATGATCACAGTCTGCGTGGACTGCTGGACAACCAGGAGCTGAGCACACGCACCCGTATCCTGCTGCTGGCCCAAATGCTCGAGGCTGTGAACCATTTGAGCCGTCACGGCGTGGCCCATCGTGATCTCAAGTCGGACAATGTACTGATCGAGCTGCAGGACGATGCCTCGCCGGTGCTGGTGCTCTCGGACTTTGGGTGTTGCCTGGCGGACAAGGTGCACGGCCTGCGGCTGCCGTATGTCTCGCACGACGTGGACAAGGGCGGCAATGCGGCACTGATGGCGCCGGAGATCTTCAACACAATGCCCGGACCGTTCGCGGTGCTTAACTATGGGAAAGCGGACCTTTGGGCCTGCGGTGCCCTGGCCTACGAGATCTTCGGCAGCCACAATCCATTCTATTCGAGCAGCGGTGGGCTGGCACGCGAACGAGGAGAGCTGACGCTTTCGCTGAGGAACAGCGACTACCGGCAGGAGCAGCTGCCCCCGATGAGCGATGCCTGCCCGCCGCTGCTGCAACAGCTGGTGTACAACATCCTCAATCCCAACCCGTCCAAGCGGGTCAGTCCGGATATTGCGGCGAATGTGGTGCAGCTGTTCCTCTGGGCCCCCTCCAATTGGCTCAAGGCGGGCGGAATGCCCAACAGTTCCGAGGTGGGTGTTTGTTTTCGATTGTTTGTTTACACACTCACTATATGACATGCCTTGACATGCTCGCATTATTCGCACACAGATCCTTCAGTGGCTGCTCTCGCTGACCACCAAGATAATGTGCGAGGGTCGCCCACAAATGGGTGCCGGATTGATGCCAGTGGCGACCAGCGGAAGGCGCGCCTACGTGGAGTACCTGCTCATCTGTAGCTTTCTGGCACGCGCCCGCCTGCGTCGCATTCGTGGAGCACTCAACTGGATCCAGAATGTGGTGGCGTAGGATCTACGTCTACTTGTTACTTTGAGAAAATCAAATGGAAAAGCGTGTGATACCTATATTTTACATATGTATTTATAAAACAAATCAAAATTAACCGCATGGCTCTCCGCACACTCGTATCTATTTGTCCTGGAATCGCTGCAGTTCCTGGCTGAGCTGCTGCTCCTCGGTTTGTGCCGTTTCCAAATCGTCGATCAGCTCCAGCATGCACGCGTTGATGGTCCGAGCTGCCAGCTGTGCAGCCTCGGGGTCGTCCTTAAAGTCCACCATCAGGGTCTGGGCAAGATCGTGCATCGCCTCAATGCTCTTTCGCGCCTGGTCCAGGACTGCCCCGTCCATCTTGTCGGTGGGATTCGGTTCGGGATGCTGCAAGGATTAAAAGTGGGCCTATATTGGATGGCTAAGTGTCAATAGTGGCCAAACTACCATGACAAATTACTTTTTATTTGCAAATTCGAATGTTTCCTCAAGGGTTGGCAAAACGAAATGCCATATCAGCGATATCTGTTTATCGCCCAGGGCTGCTGAACCGCCGGCCAGCCAGGGATGGATGCTTCTTTTTTAAATAAGTTTAGAAAATTAATTAATTTATCAGTGTCGATATATTTCCTGTTTGGTTTATTTAAGCAATTTATTACAAAACAAAAAACATTTATGTACAGAAAATCACAATGTATTTATTAATCTCCACGCGACCACACAGCTTTAAAATTAATTAATTATAGCTTCTAGGAGTTAATATTAAAACACTAAAAATCTTTAAAATATCTTTACCCGAAAGTGAACTCTTGCGTTGCTTCTTATTTGATTTATTAGTGGTCCCAGATTTTTTCTCCTACAGGACATATATTTTATACTACATTAAAAAGGAAATACTGCCGAACCTTAATATATTTAAATTGATTTGGCTTATATATATTTTGTAGTATTTAATCAACTCATTATAAAACAAAACTTGTAAAAACTAATACTAATTTTAATAATTAAATATTAATTCATTTCTGGGCTCATAACTAGTTATTTGTAATTTTAGATCCCAATCTGAGTGTTTTCTAGCATTATGAAGGGGGAAATAACTTTCCTTTACTTTTCATATTCACTATTTGCGAGATTTATTCTCCACAGGATATATATTTCAAATTACATTTAAAAGGAAATGCTGCCGACACTTAATCGATTTGGTTTATATTTCTTGTTTATTTAAACAATTTATTCACAAAAAAAAAAACATTTGTAAAAACGTACATCTAAAATGTAATGTAAAGGACATCTTAATTTATTTGCTTATCTCCACGCGACTGAGGCACAACTTATGATCGTAAAAGGAGCAGGTGGCCATGGTCAAGGCGCCATCGTCCTTGCCACAACTGGGAGACCAATCGGCGCCGTAGCAGATGCTCTTGTGCTCCTCATAGGCTCCCAGGAGACTCAAGTCCGAATCGTTGGCACCCAATTGCACCAGGCTAAAGTTGGTGTACATGCAGGCGGCCAGGATGAGATTGGGGTGGACAGGATGTGGTTTCAGCCGCCAGATGCCTCCGCCCAAATCCAGTTCCGCCAGAGTTCGCTTCATGGCTCGGGTGTCGAACAGCCGCAGCTGCTCATCGTAGCTGCCCGTAAGCAGATGGTTTTCATGCATCGGATGACTTAGCAGACAGGTGACTCCGGCCATGTGGGCCCGGTTGGTCCAGGCTTGCTGCTCCGTGCGCAAATCGTGGGCCATCAGGAGCATATCGTCGCCACCGCTGTACAGAAGATGCGGTGACCAGCGATCAAAGGCACAGGTCCAGGCCTCGAAACCGTGAGCAGACCAGGAACGCTCCCGGATCACCTCACCCTGGGGCGAGTAGTGCAGCAGATGCAGGCCTCCCTTGGAATCCGAGATGGCTACTTGGTCCTGCTCCTCCTGCCGCCGCCAATCCAGGGCCAGAGCCAAAGGCGGTTCCTCCTGCGGCTCCGTCTCCAAACTGAAACACGTGCGTTTCTGCAGTTTCTTGTCATCCCTTTGAAACTCATAGACCTCCAGCTGGCCCAATGAGTTGACTGTGGAAAGGTGTGGATTGCTATCTTCGCTCCAAGCTGGCAGCCACTTCATATCCAGTATGGCTGCCGTTTCGATGCACTGCAGCCGCTCCAGCGCTGAATTTGTACCCTCGAATTGGTACAAATAAACGCGACCTTTGCGTGGACGTTTGGGAGCAGCTTCCTCGGTGGATTCCGCCTCATCCTGGACCAACTGATAGGTGCCGCAGGCAAAGTAGCCCACATCCGGATCATTCTCCGGCAGCCACTCCACGGAATCCGCCGAATATTCCGTATCCTCGCTGTGGAGTGTTGTGAACATGTTTACAACTCGGCTAGGCGCGCTCATCGATAGGCGATAGTCGATAACTTGTACCAGGGCTGCGATGACCTCTCCCCACATCTCCTATCGACCGTTCCATTTTGATCTTATTAGATTTATTTGTTATTTTCACTTTTTTTTTGCTAATTTAAAAAATTAATAGTTAATACATACAACTACTTAGTGCTCTCGTTACGCGCTACATATTCTGGATTAGGTTTAGTTGATCTCGTCCCACGCTCGTAGTTTTTAGCTGCATATTTCCTCGTTTTTCAGTGGTTTTCGGGGCGTCACAGTGTAATTTTTGTTTGCTCAGTTGGGGTTTCGTGGCTGCCAGGCATCCGTTAATGTTATTGCACTTGATCCTTGATCTCCGCTTGCTCTCATTAACTCACTTTTTACAACATCGCTCTTTGTCAAATACATCGACTCACATTTTAAAAAAAACATATTTAAAAAAAACTCTTATTGATAACTATAGACAATCCCTACTACTCTCTTCGCAGATCTCTCATTCTATTGTGCGTCCAACGCCTGATGCTCTTGGTTTTTTAATGGCGGGATTGCGGGGGCCTGGCTATCCACACATCCCCTCTAGCGATTGGTGTTGCGACTGTGACGCCTCCGCGATCCTCATTTGGTCTTCATCACGATGATTGGCTCGAGTATCTTTAGCATGTCATTGTTCTCGGGTGCTCCGGTTCCATTGCCGCCGCCCGAACCCGGAGCTCCTCCGCCGCCCGCTCCACTGCCGTAATCCTTGACCACTTGCAATTTGCTGAAGCCGGGATGTGATTGCTGCTGCTGTTGTTGCTGCTGCTGCTGCTGCTGGTGGAGCTGCTGCTGCTGGTGCTGACTGATGGTGACCAGGCGGTGCTGTTGGTTCAACACAATCGCCTCGTGATGCGGATGCTGCACCAGCTGTTGCTGCTGCTGTAGGCTGCCGGCAATCTGTTGCAGTTCGTGCTGCTGCAGCTGCAACGGCGGCAGCTGCTCGTGATCATTGGAGCCATCGCCGATGCCACCGCCACCGCCGCCGCCGCCGCCGTCCAATGGCGAGTCTTCCTCATCGGCCTTGACCACGGTCACAAAGCCGCCATCGCTGCCCGTGCCGGTGACCGAAACCGCTTCACTCTCATACAGCTGCTGCTCCGCGCTGGTGTCCTCATCCTCATCGTCGTCCTCCTCCTCGGTTTTGGTGCGGAACTCGGTGCTGGTGGCACTGCTGCTGCGCGGCGTATGGCTGCGCATGCGTCGCATTCGCGCGTACTCCGCCTGCTTGGACAGGCGCTCCTTGCGCTCGTCCGTATTCTCGGTGGCCCGGATCTGCGCCCGCTTCAGACGCGCCCGTTCGCTCAGCTTCTGGAGGCGCGTGGCCCGCTGCTCGGGCGTCTCGTTGGCCCGCACCGCCCGCTGGTGGGCGGCCATCTTGTCCAGCCGCAGCCGCTTCTCCTCCTCCGTCTCGTATTTGTTCGCACCGCTGCGTCGCGGCGTTGTCGCCACCGGCGTTCGACTATCGCCATCGGCCGTGGAATGTACATGAATCTGGCTGAGTTCCTGGTGCTGCTGCTGCGATGCCTGCGACAGTGGACGGCCGCGACGCGGAGTACTGCTGGCCAGCTGCGGCGCGGCTAGCATCTGATTTAGCTCCTGCTCCAGCAGACTGTTGACTTTCAGCTGCTCCTCGCTGGGCAGCGGATTCTTTCGCGGCCTGCCCCGCCCCACAGTGGTGGGCACAATGTGTGGCTGCGCTGCTGGCTGTTGCTGCTGCTGCTGTTGCTGTTGTTGCTGTTGCTGCTGCTGCTCCTGCTGTCCCAATCCGGTCACCGTGAGTGTGGGATTTGTGGCCAGGATGTTGTACTGGCCGCCGCCAGTGGGACTGTTGCCGCCACTTGCGTTCGCAAAGTGAACCGGTGTGAACGGAGGAGGCACCGGATTCGGTCCGATGCCGATCTGGAAGCCATTGTGGTACATCGGATAGTAGGCGGTGGTGGTGGTGCCACCCGCACCCGTGGTCGTCCCCGCCGTCACCACGCCCACCTGGCCCACATTGGTGGCGCCGCTGCCGCCGCCGCTGCTCGTGGTGTTGGGGAAGGTGGCCAGGTAGGGGAATTGGTTGTACAGCTGCTGGGCCTGGCCCGGCGTCGCCTTGAGCAGCTTCTGCTCGCCGCTGGCGGTCGTCACGATCACCTTGGTCTCGTTGTGGCCCAGGCTAACAGACCCGCTGTTATCGTTGCCGCCCGCTGATCCCGGAGCATCGCTGTCCGACTGCAAAAGGGGGAGAGGAGTGGAAAGCCAACGGGTGGGTGAGTTGGTTTGGTTTGGTTTGTTTAGGTTTGGTTTGTTTGGTTTGGTTTGGATGGGTTATGGGTGCATTTCTTCATTCCTTCATTTCTTCATTTCTTCATTTGTTGTTTTGATTGTTTTTCAGATACGAATTTATATATGCTCATAATTTAAGTTTGTTTTTCAGAATCTAAAAGAGCATTTGAATTTACAATTCGTAATTCATAAATCAATTATTATTTGAAAATAGGTAAATTTTAGTATTATATGTACATATATGCAATTGATTACTATACGAATTGTTTTCGAAATTTGGTATCGCTATTGCTAAAACTTTTTTTCTAAATGTTAACGTTTGGTTTAAAATCTTTTTAAAGGAGCATTTTAATTACCAATTCATCATAATTCGATTATTTTAATAAATATTTGAAAACAAGTTAATTTTAGTTTTGTAAGCTTGTTTCCGCAAAAGTCTGGTTAATTTAGAT